>NW_018020749.1:281345-315765 GCF_002006095.1 Pseudomyrmex gracilis
AACAGCAGGAGCAGCGGCAGCGGCGGCGGCGGCGGCGGCAGCAGGAGCAGCCCGTATCGTAGTAGTTGTGTAGTAGTAGTAGTAATAGTAGTAGTAGGAGGAGGTGGAGGAGGAGGAGAAGAGAGGTGATACTCGACTACCGCCTCGATACGACTATTCTTGGGGCCGACCAGAGACCGACTGCCGACTAAGGCGACCCCTGACACCGACCTGAGCCTCCCACCACCGCGAACCCGTGAGGGTTTCTCGCAGGTTCTAACCGGTTGTCATGGCTACCGAAGGTGGGGTCGAGTCCCGGGCGCGCCCCGGTCGGCCTCTCATTGGCTACGGGCCTGCCCTACCCCGACCGACCAGCACGCGTTTTGCCCGACCAAGTAGTTCCCACTTTGACTCCTTGTCTAGTCGTCGCTTCCCCTCTTTCTCTCTCGCGCGCGCTTGCGAAAAGCGAGTCTCCTTCCTTCGATTGAAGCCGTCTCACTCTCGGCGCATCGATGCCGTGTTCGCTCGCTCGTTCTCGTTCTCCATCCATCTATCCATCCGCCGTCAGTCTATTCGTCCTTCTCTCGCCCTCCCCTTTCCCATCCTTTCTTCATCTCACTTTTTCTTCTCATACGCGAACTTCGCGAACAAGTGCTTGGCAGTTCTCCTTATCGCGCGTCTTTCTTTGTCTTCTCCTTCTCCCTTGTGCACCTATTCTCTTGTCCCGCCATTCGCCTCGTGATCTCCTCTCTCGCGGACCGAGCTCTCCGGATTTTTCAACCTGCTGATTATATTACTGCTTTTTATCAAACCGACCGCGACCAAGCTACCTACGAATCGTCGTCGCCACCTCTAAGCGCTTGTCAAGCAACTTTATCTCTTTAGGAGGAGGTATGTTGTATTCGATTCTGAACTTCATCTCGAGCTTGTTTCAATTTCGTGCGATTCTTTTTGCTTCTTTTTTCCCTTTTCTATTTTAATCCGTCTGCGATTATTTTCGCCGATTATCGTTCCGATTCTGAATACGTTACAACAAACAATAATTTTAATATATAATGTGTAGAAAAATGTTTCTCTCTGTTTTGATATTTAACTCTTTCTTCACTTTTTTTTTTTCATTTTCTAAAGAGCAAACTCCATTACCATAAAAAAGTGGTAAGGAGAATTCGCTGAGAGTGTATTAGCCGGTTGGCGAATCGACGCAGCGATCCAAAGGCGAACAATTAACATTTCCTTCGGGTTCTTAGCCGTCTCTTCTTCTTTTCTTCCCCCGGAAGAAGGAGCCAGGTAGAAAGAACGCGGTCGTCCACCCCGGCGATGTCAGAGGCGGTCGAGGGAAGAGAGGTCAGAGCGAGAGGGCGGCAGCCAATGAGGACGTGGAGTCAAGTGGGGCGCGAAAAATGGGCCGGCCCGCCTTCCATCCACCCCCGGGGGCTAAGGGTGAGGGTAAGGGTGCCCGGAGTAGGGCTAGAGAGGGCTTCGAAGGCTGCCGGGGCATCGAGGTAGGGTCAGTCGGGTCGCAGCCCTGCGCCCCTACAGCCTCGCTTGTCATGCTCTTTGCTCTCTCTTCGTTTGTCTCTCTCGCTCTCTTTATCTCGCTTTCCCTTACCATTTCCATCGTTCTCCTCTTGCAGCAATGTGTCGTCCGTACGAAGTTTTTCCAAGCTGTCGGGATCCGATGTTTTTTCACTCTTGAGCTCACGTCTTTCATGTTCAGATATTAATCAATGACATACATATTGTTCAGTGGTTCTTGATTTTGTGATTTTTTCCAATTGCATCTAAGTTTCTCTACAGAAACTTACCTTTCTGCCTCTTAGTTTTGCGAGAAAAAGATTGGTTTGACTATTGGTTTCACTAATTTCCGTGACTTCTTGTTTCTTATTTGCACTTCTATATTTAGATAGTGTGTTATTGCAGATACTTGTTTTGAAATGCTGACGGTCGCGGAGAGAGCGAATCAAGAAGACTTGATAAGTCGGTGTTTATACACTACACTTTTAACTTTCTCTTTCTTTCTCTTTCTTTCGCAAGTGTATGCAAATTTCTTTTATCTCAAACACTTCAAAAGTACGTGAAAACACGAAGATAAGCAACTTGCACATTACATCATCGATTCATCTGATTTTATTAAGTGAGGCCGATAAATTATCACAAAATATTTTGATCACGCAATTATTCTTCGTTGCTTTTTGCGTCGCAATCGATGTCGAGCCAAAGCAGGCGCGTAAAACGATCTTCTCGTTTAAGAGAAGGCATCTTCAGCGCGTGACTCGAGCGCGAGGAATTCGGGCCTCTCTCGATCTACCGACGGAAAGCGCGATTCTTTTTTTTGATCGGTTGCGTGCGTACACGTGCACGCAAATAGCAGACAGCAAATAGCCAGGCAAGCGAGTAAAAAACAAGAAATGAGGGTACCGAGAGAGTCTTGCGGACGATTGGAGCGAGCGACACGCTGGTATTTGCGCTCTTGAACCGAGCTCAATAAACGTAACCTTCGACCGTTAAGACATCGTCGTGTATGTCGCCGAGAGATTTAGACTACAATCGACGCATCGAATTTCGCGCTACGTTTAACCCGAGAACGTTGTCGTCCGTTTTTGATATCTTGAGATTTTGTTTCGTCGAAAGAAAAAAATCCGGCTTTTTTCTTTATTTATACATAAAAATATTGTTTAAGAAAAAATTGCAAATATAAACAAATTTTTATACATAAATTTTTCAAGTTGCAATTTGTCAAATCAATTGACTTTTTTTATGAATATAATCGAATTTTTCATTATCTTCTTACGGGTGTGACAGAGGATGAACACCTCGATCGTATTATACGCACCCCGCTTTTAAGAAACCTTGCGGGATCTGGTAACACAGGGGTAGGGAGTAACGAAAAAATCTCGGATCGCCAGAGGCACTAACCACCGTTGGTGGTGCGTCCCGTGGCGAACACAAGAACAACCTGCGGTGTAACCGCAGCCTCCGCAACCATCGGGGGTGAGCGAGCGTGCGTAATAGTGAGAGGGTACGTGTGCAGTGGCGGTCGCTAGAGTACGCCAGAGGGTGGAAGTCCTAGTGGTAGGTTTGTGGAAGAACGAAGGAGGAGAGAAGACAGGGGTGGGTGCGCCGCGTACAAGTGCATATCGGTGAAGGGGTGCCTGAACAATGCGTTCATTCAATGCGCTCTAGATATGATTACCGGAAACCATCCCGTAATTACTTTTTGTACATCGAAAACGCACAAGGCCCTTCTTTTCCTCCTCCTCCCGCCCTTCTGTCAAAAGCCTACTATTCCCGCCGCTAGTTGTCGATGTGATGCTTCTTGAATCGACCTTTTTACTCTCTCGATCGTGCTTTTAACGTCCAAGTTCACCGTTGACTTGTCGTTCTCAAGACGATCAAAACTGTCACGCTTTACGATACATTTTGCGCATGACATTTTCACGAAGAACCTGATATTCGTTCATAACTATATTAAACTTTAGAACTTATGTGTGTTAAATATGTATATATATACACATTAATATTAAATATATATTTTATTACATATACCTATAATAAAAAATATATATAATATATACCTAAAATAATAATTTTGTTAGTATTAAAACTATACACAATGCATATTATTTCTATTTAATACGTGTACTTACTTATAAACATGTTATGATGAACGTTGCTTATTAAATAATATCGTTTTGAGAGCCTCTTCATGTTTCGAATCGATCGTGAAGAAAATGCAGTATATTTGTTAAATAAATATTTATCTTGCGTTATTAATTAAGTGCTGAGGGAACTGGCTCGTTTGGAGTCGCAGGTTTGTTCGCGAAACGCAAATAATCTGGATATTTTTTCAATCTTTCAACTACTGGCAGAGAGAGAGAGAGAGAAAAAGAGAGAGAGAGAGAGAGAGAGAGAGAGAGAGAGCACATAGATATTGCTCGCTTTGCGTTCGTGTAATCTTGCCGTACGTCTTTGATAGGTTTATTATCGAACTCGGGCTTGTTTGCTCTGTGTACATAATGTGGCGCTGGCTTTTTTTCTGAACGGGGTTCTCACTCGCACGATATCTAATATTTGTGCAATTACGATGACGATCTCAATTATATCAGTTACAATATGCTTTTTTGTTCTCACTTTTTTATTATCACATTGCATTATTCAGTTACTCAATCCGGTCTAGTTATATCAATGTACTTTCTGATAGCTTTTTATTTTTTTTAACTTTATGAATATAAAATATATATTTTATGTATGAATATTCTTTATAATTTATAATCTTTTTGTAGTAAATTTCTTTAATTTATTCAGATGCGCGTCTTAAAGAAAAGTCCAGTCTCTCTGTTGTGTGTGTTCTTTTTGATATCGTCAAAGATGCGATCATTAATTCTTTATTCATCGATTTTTATGAGATCGGCAGAAATCGAAAAAATATTTATGTGATTATAGGTTTAGATTTGTGAAAAAGAGAATCACTGCTCTCGCGGTCGTCGCGACAACGACGACGACGACGACGTCGACGACGGTGGCGGCGGAGGCGGCGCCTGCATTATGAGTGTGTTCATATTTCCTGCGTTTGCCTCCTTCCATCCCTTATCTGTCTTCCCTACCCTCGGAGTCCTTTTGTTCGCACTCTTTCGACTGTTAATGCCGCGAAATTAACTCCGGGAGGAGCGAGTTTAAGAACTACGACTCTAGATGTGCATATATATACATATATATATATATATATATATATATATATATATATATACTATATACACATATATATGTGTGTATATATATGTACGTATTCTGTCGCCCATGCGACTTCCATTCTATTCTATTGTGTCCCACGAGCGGTATTATTTTAACATTATCAGGTGCCTCGGCGCGCTTAATTAATTTATTTATGAACTGCACACAGAACAGGAAAAGAAAGGAAAAAGACGAGAGAACTCGGGAGTCGCTTCATCGTTGGATTTGTCTCCAGAGGTTCAGCGCGGTTCAACCCCTTGTCGTCGATGCTTGTCGGGGCCGGTCGAGACTTTCTCGGGCTTAGGGGGAGGTCCGCCGAGCAAAAGGACGTAGCCCTAATAACGCTTCCTCCTTTATTGCGTCCCGTTTTATCGGGCTGGCCAAAGAACTGCTTCGTGGAGAATGTTCGCGTGAGAGAAAGAGAAATAGAAAAAGACAGAGAGTGAGAGAGAAAGAGAGTTGAGGGTGAAAATAGGTGGGGGACTACGACGATTTAAGGACTGAAATTGCAATGAGAAACAGTAACTGTTGTAATGAAAAAGGCGCTTGATTACACACCGGCGGACGGCGCTAAAAGCTGCTTCAACTGCTGAATCTTTTTATCAGTAATTGTTTTTATTCTTAAGATTATTGTACTCGTTTATCACAAATTGTTTTATATTTAATACATATTGTATGAATATAATACAGCAATGTTCACGTACGAGATCGAAGTATAGAGCCAAGGTGTTTTTCTCACAGTGAACAAGATCACGAGGGAATTTTCAGCGTTTTGCACGAAATTCGAGTCACAATCGAAAATGACGAAGATTGGCCGGACCTTTCTCTTTAGAATTGAGCGATAAATCACGCTATATCTCGGAAGGGAAGAACCCTCCATCGGAACATTTGCATAGGGGGATTTTGACCCTTCGTCTTAGTGGACGAGACTACCGGTCATTCGCGTCCAGTTTTTGGGATCACCTGTCCACGATTATCCGGGGTCAAGATTGCGAGAGGGAACTTCACCGGGAACGGGACCCTTGTACTTCGACGAAAACCTTCCTGCGCACCTCCCTTTTTCTCTGGACAGCGAAAAACCTCCCCGTCGGACTTTCGCCGGCCAGTCCTCGTTCGGCGCGTTTACGATAAATTAATGGTTTTTTCGGCTCCTGACCGGTCTCACGAAAATTCAAATCGGTAACCGCCTCGTTATTATTTACGGTCGTCCGTTTTGATTATATGACACGATTGTATGACATACAAACAACACAAACTGTTGCATTCCTCGTTTCAAACTAAAAGTATTTTTCGAAAGAGAGGAAATAAAAAAATTAATATCTAAATTTAAAGCAATCTATTATTTTTTAAATATAACAAATTAAATCTTTTTTCTCGAACTAAAGCGTAAAAAACCAAAAGTGGAGATAACAATAATATTTCAGTTTGTTCATATTTGAATAAATATGTCAATTTATACCGGGAGTTTACAATGTTCACGTAGGATTCCATTTACCCTCGACAAAATCCGAAATTGGACAATGGTCATCCCGATCATTAACGATCCGAGGAGAATGTTTATCCGAGGAATGAAGGAGAACCGGACGTCACGTTCTGGAGGGAAAACGCGCTAATGGTTCTATATCAAACACCGGCCGTTTAACCGCGCAGAAACTTTCGTGAACGCGCTTCATCATTAATCTCTCGTGAAGTTTTCTCGTGTGTAAACAGCTTTATTGGCAGCGCCGAGGAAAGAGATTCCCGTGACGCTGCCAAGCGAGTTGCAAAATTTTACGGAAATTGTTGCGCGATCGTCCATCGACCACAGATGCCAGACGCAGGTGAGATTCGCATCAGTCATCCGTCGGTCGAACGTTTAACATTTCCATGCGTGCTCGGAACAATGCTAAATGGAAAAACGTCGAGAAGAACGAGGATGGGGGACAGCTGGTTAAAGAAACTTTCACAAATAATACCGAACGAAGAGATCGTTAGCACACTCGAGCCGATTTCAATAGCGCCTCGCATTGAAGCAAAGTAAACGACTATGAAAATATTTAGTCGACGAGTCTTTGAGAACGTATTGAGGTATGAATAATAATTTTTTTGCATTAGCTAAGTGCTAGGTTTTTAAAAATGCATCGTTAATAAAATAACATAATAATTTTAAATTAATAATAAACAAGGAGAAGATTCTTCGGGCTCTGGAGTCTTTAAACAAATGAATGAATTAAATTCGGCTCTTACAACCGAATTTAATTCATTCATTTGTTTAAAGACTCCAGAGCCCGAAGAATCTTCTTCTTGTTTATTATTAATTTAAAATTTACGCTGGTGGAAGATGGCGTTATTATCAGATTAATATTCGATAGATGTGCTAAGTATTGCGAGACAAACTCCAAGTGCCTCGGTGGCCTAACAGGGAAGGCGACGGCCCGGAAAGCCGGAGATTCCAGGTTCGACTCCTGGCTGAAGAGTTTTTCTTCGCAATATTTTAAAATTAGTTAGGGGGCATACGAGGTCCTTCATATATGTATACGTGATGCAAATCCAGCATCCTATGTGGAGGAAAAAAATTATTTCGACGTATATATATGTATACATATATATATATATATATATATTTAAGCACATTCTCTGCACAACATCCTGCAAACGGCTCTTACAACCGAATTTAATTCATTCATAATAATTTTATATCTTACGGGAACAGATTAAGAATAATTTTTCTAAATTTTCAATACGCGAAAAATTTTCATTGCTTTTCCAAAAAGCGCATCTTGTGTGTTTTATTCTACTTGTACGTGATATTCTATCCTCTCGTGTTTAAAGAGGGCTGTGGGTTTAAACCTTTCATACGTATTCTAAACTGACATTTGAGTGACAAAAGAGCACGCTTCTTGAGCGTCGACCTAATGCGCGGTAATGACTTAGGATTCGCGAAACGTCGCGTCGTCGTCGGCGCGAATGAGAAGAGCATTGAAGACATGGGAGGATTTTCGAGTAGTAGAGTGGCATCGGGGGAGGACACGCCAGAAGGGACCGAATCGCGTTTCCCCTCGATTGACGACGGCAAGTACACGCGCAATGTCGCCCGGGCGCGACATATGGCCGCCGCTGATTGCACCCGCGGTTTCACTTTCAACCACGTACACCGCAAGAGCGCGGTTTCGTATCCGTGATAATGACCCGTTCTGACCCCTTCTGCAAAACCTCATCCTCTGATTCAAATTAATAGACCGACTATAGATAGACGGTCTTACTCAGCTAGTACTTTTCACGCGCGGAACATTGTTTTGATTTTCTTAAATTTATCTTATAAACAGTATCAGGAGATACAATATTATTAGATATATTAGTATTTTTATTACTCTTTACACACATTTGCTTTTGTAAAATGCGATTATAATTTATACATACGTAAAAACTTGTTTTTTTTCTCATATTCGTAAAAAGATACTGTTTAGAAATTCTTTTTACGATTACAATAGAGGAAGGAGTTACATATGCGAGAGTGTATTCTTTTTATTCCTGAGCATTGATTTTAACGCGATAAATTGTGTGAAGGGAAAATTACTACTATCAACGATGTGGGTTGGTACGTGGTGATGAGAAACTCTCCGCGAACGATAGGGTGTTCCGGCACCTTCGTTCACGACGGAGGACGAAGAAAGGTACTACAAGGGTGGCTGGTGCCCCCTGGGGAGTCTATTGTCCGGGACACCCTGATTAAAAACCCATTCCCTGGTTCTTTAACCGGATGTTCAAAACCGAAATCCCGCGACCGTCGTTCGATTTTCAGCACATGCTAGCAAAAAAAGAAGCTCGATATAAAGACGGGATTATCATATTTTATTGCGACACATACACACACATATATATGTGTATGACGAAAAAAAAATATAAAGATTTTTAAATATTAATAGATACAACTTTTTCTAGTTTTTTAATCGTCACAATGTATAAATTATGTCAAAATTTCTAAACAAAATCATTATTTACAACGTGTATATGTCGAAGGTAACATCAGCAAAGGTATTTGATGAAATGCAAGAAGCAAAAGAAATACGAGCAATTTGACGGAGATGCTCGCCGCGAGGCATGCCATACGTTAATTCCGGCGATAAAACGCAATCTGTCTGATCGACGCGACGATCGCGCGTGATTATGATTGAGGATGATTAGCTGAAGAGAGAGAGAGAGAGAGAGAGGGAGGGAGGGAGAAGAGTGCGAGGTGGTGCGAGGCGGAAAAGAGAGAAGGACGCGGAATCGTTGTTGCGTCAACGAGACAGACAACGCAACCCGTCAAAGTGTTCGCCATCCATGGACGTCATTAGTCTCGTTGACACCCCTCGGCAAATAATTACTGGCGCCTCTCACAGTAGCCTCGGCTATCTTTTGATTGTTACTTCACGCACTACCACAACATTCAATCGCATTGAATTCTTTGAAACTGAAGTATACTTTGTGTCGGAAAAGTCGCATTTAACTATATATTTCTTCAGAATAAAATACGTTGCAATACTGAAACTATTTTTTTTTGTAACTGAATAGAAATGATTACTCACAAGATTTCTATCAGTGATGTTCATCAGAAGATGAATAGCGGAATTGCAACGATAACAAAAACTGAAGAAAAAATGAAGTAAGATAAAAACCGAAGCTATCGCGCGCGCGCGCGTAACTATTACTAACAAAATAAGAATAATTGCTATAATTATAAGAACCATAACGTTTTTTGTCACTAAGAGAATAAACGCTGCACACTTCTGAGAGAATTATTATTAGTAATTTACCAATCTCTCTTAAGAAGCACATCGAGATAAAGTAGTCTTCTCGGAAGTTGATTATCGGATCGTATAGGTGTATGACAGCAAATTACAACCAAATAACACTGTCCGTACGCACACTCTTAATGCAGGAGGAACGTTCGCATTACGTGTTCTACAGTAATAAACTTATGATCTCGTTAACCAGATTAATGAGTAGCATACTCGATTTACGTTCTTCTCGCTATGTGTGAACGCTATTGAGCAGAAGTAAACTACCGGCGCTAAAGTTCACGAAGAGTTTGACGCGTTTCGAGGGCGCCCGGCGCGAGAGCAACGAGCCCGAGCAATAAATTCCATTACTCATTGTAGCCGATCGTTAAGTACATCGCGCGCGCGAGAAAGCTCGATGTACTTAAGGACGGCGGTCCTATTTTGTTGGGGAGGCGCGAGCGGGCCCGGGGCCCCGCTGTAATTTGCATCTCGATTCAATTCTGGCTGGCATACCTCAGGAAGAAAACTTGTCCATCATTAGGTTGCCCGAACGTTACTCGTTAACGTCGGACGTTGATGAGCGCGCCGGTATCGATTGGGGCCCCGCGCGATAAAAGGTGTACGGCTTGCCACGCGAGATTGCGGCAAGAAATATTAACGAACCACCACGAGACAGTAATGCTTCTTTAGAAGATAGCGTATGCGGCCGCGCATTAACGACAGGTGTTACGACGCGACCTGACCCTCATCCACGGAAATTTGGTTATCGATCGATCGCGATCGCCCCGAGTTTGCGACGATAATCATATACAGATTGCCATTAAAGTCGCATAGTTTTGAGTCGGACGAGAAATTCTAATTCTATGTAGTAAAATTTGTTCACATTAAACACTTAACATTGCGATACAAAAACTTTTAATTTCAACTGTTTCAACAATACTACTTTTGCACTGTTTTGTTTTCAAAAACTTGTGTGGCTTTCGAAAATTTAATTCTAATACGAATTCTATTTTCTTTTTTCTTTGTGCTGTGATTAATCAAAGTTTGTTCTCGAAAAAAGAAACATTTAATTTTTATTCTTTCTGACTCTTACAAAATTTTTACATATGCAACACATACACACAGAATCGAGAAACTCTAACGGTGAATTCATTGAAGATTGTTAAAAAGTATCTATGATTTTGCGATTATCGCGCGTGCTTACGTACGTGATTTATTACGGGTGAGAAGCCACGAATAAGAGACCCGTCGCTGCGTAAAGGATATCGATGTGACGTGCAATAAATAATTATCGTGACCGCAACCACGGTATCGTAAAATAGTTCGACGCGGTTAATTAGGCAGCCATGTAATTGATGAGGAACGATCGTTCGAGCGCGAGGAATTCCTTGACGTTCCGCTTTTCGATTTGCTCCTGACTGACGCGCCTGTTCGCACAATTTTAACGAGAACGATACTTTTGTTTCGATTAGGTTTCGGTTTCCGCTATCGGTTTTCCTATCGTCGATATTTTACGACTAATTGTGTAACAAAAATGTCAATCACCTTCAATCACTACAGTTTATGTTTGCACACATGTGCGCGAAAAAAAAGATTTTTGCTATAATAGCAATGAGATTAGTTAGTAAAAACAATTTTGCTATTATATGACCAGAAGAAAAAGAAAAAGTTGCTAAGCCTATGTTTTGTTCACAGAACGTTTTGTTGATGAAACAAAAACTTCAGCAAACTCAACAAATTTGTCTTGTTGGCCATATAATAAGGAAAACTTTTTTTCTCGTAACATTATAGCTTTCAAATATTTGGACAGAAAAACATTACATTTATTATTTTTTAATTGCGTAAAAAAAACTGTAAGCTCTTACAAACTCGTAAACTCCTTGTTTTTTCTCTTATTTTTCAGTTTTGATGTACATCTGAACTTACGGAGAAGTGTGACAACGCGATGAACGATTATATTACGTCGTCGCAGCAGCATACAGTACTGCCATTAGAAAGTCAATTATGCACTTCGCAGCGTACGAGGCACTCCGGTCAACCCTTCGCCCGTTCGTCACAATCGCGCTCTCGCGTCGTCGTCTTCGGCAGTATTTCATAATTAGCCAGACAATGGCGACGGAGACTCGTGACTACGTAACAAAATCCCCCCTTTCCCTCTTATTATCCCACCATCTGCGGGAACGGAATGCGCGCGCGACTGTTTTTCTGCTCCATGAATCTTTCAGTCGGACGCGCCCGACGACAACGACGACTCAACTATAACCCGGACGAGAAAGATCTGTCACTCTATCTTTCTCCCTCTCCCTTTACCGCGCCCTTCGAAAAACGGTAAGCTGATTCGGTTGTTTACCGTCTACCTGTTCACCTGTGGCGACAACGGAGAGAGATCTTACAAAAGCTGAATTAGAAGAGCCGAAGAGAAGAGCGAGAAGCGTTAGCGCATCGCGCGAGGGGATGTGTGCGCTTAAAAAAACAAGCGTAAGCCACTTGTACCTCTCCTCGAGCACGTAACTCGTCATCCAACAAGTTAAAAAATTTTATACGAAAAAAGATACTCATTGCGCGACAACAAAGGAACAATCAATAAAATTGCAAGAAGACCTGGGTCGTTATGAGCCAAACAAATAAAGTGGTGTAATTAACAATCTTTATGTAAGAGATAAATAAAGGCAGCTAGATTTAGCGCTAAATGTGAGACGTAGAACGTAATACTCGCGTTTTAATGCGTGGATCCTCCGGAGTATAATATGATCAGCGCGTTTAGGTTGTATGTGCGATATAACCTCGGACGAGGAGAGCGCGTATCATACAACGGGGAAGCTAGTAGCTGGTTTTCGGCGCAAAAGGTCATCGCGTAGCCGGCTCTTCCTTTGAGAGTGGCGCACGTTAATCAGTCGGCAGGACCGAGAGAGAAGGAGCACGAACCGGGAGATTAATTAAGCCGTAATTACTGGACAGCCTCTCTAGTTGCTAATGGGCAACCCGATATCCGTGAAAGGCCGCGTAACACCGCGTGAATAGGCGGCCCGACCGCTGACCGTCAGCCTTCGCCAATGATTATTGAGCCTGCTTCGATATGTTGGCGAATATTCCGAAAGGCCACCGATCCCCTTCTCTCTCCCCTTCTTCCATCCCTTCCCTCCATTTTTTTCGAGTTTCTTGCTCAATCCATCAAAGAGTTCTTATCCGAAAAAAATGCCTCCAAGAAAGTTGGAGATTGAGAGAAGCGCCCAAAAGCCGATAATAATTTCAATTCACCGCGATCAGATCTTGTAACATAAAGTCATATCTCTCAGTTTTTGTGAAAATTAGACAGTCATTCTAGACTGAATTAGATTTTAGATAGTTGTTCTCTCTCTTAAAAACAAATGAAATTAAAACACGCAACTTTACAGCTGTGTGTGAGATTTAACGCAGACAATTTCTGCCGATAGTAAAATCGACGCGTTAAAGTCAGCGAACCTGAAGCAGTATAAAGTCGAAAGATCCTCGTTCGGATAGCAAGCGGTCGAAGGCAGAAGCACACGAGGGAATCGATTATCCTTAAAGAAAAGAAAGAAGAAGGGGGCAGGAAAACAAGGGGCCCCGAGAGAAGGAAAGGGGTCGTAGGTCTCCTTGCGTACAACGACAGCGGTGACGACGAGATCCCGAAAGGTAATTACTCCGTGCTATGTACAAACAATGGCGCCCGTGCCCCTTGTTGCGCGTGAGAAACAAAACCCCGGTCAGCCCGTGCGCGCCAGGTGGGGCCCCAATGGGTTGCTCCGTGCATATACCTGTCCGCAGTAACTGATATCCCGAGTGGATAGGACGGAGAGAGACGGCGGAGGCCACCAGTTAGGCCACGGAGATTATGCCTTTAACATCTCGCGCAATGAATTACATAAGCATTAATCAGCGCAGTGGCCCCCGAGGCCTGGCCAAAATCGCCCATAACCGAAACAATATGCTCGGGAAAAGAAAGACGACCGGCTCTCGCGCAGTTTCCGCTTGAACGATCTCGTGGCTACCTTCCAGTGACTTCGCGTTTTCTCTGATTTATGAAAATTGCGCAGTCAGGATTATGACTCGCTCGTTGGTTATTGAAATGATAAAACAACTTGCGGAGAAACGAACAATATAATAATTTTCGTAATGTATTCATTAGTTTGCGTGTGAAAAACTATAAAAAAGTATAAATATGAACTGTTGAGTTTATTTTGTTTCAAAACTAACCACGAAATTTAATCGATAATAAGAGCCAATACGCCGGATGTTTCGCGGAATAAATATATATGAATATACATATATTTATATTTTTAAGAGTGTACATTTTTTTATTTACACTCCGAGAAAAAATAGAAACATACAAGATTATGATGTCAAAAGTATAATGTGGGGCCCCCTCTTTTCGTCTCTCTCTTATCGTGCGCCTTGTTTCTTTTGATCAAATCTCCGAGCCGTTAAATATTCAGAGGACCATTCCGTTGCTCTCGCCGTTGCGCAAGAGGCCTACATCCTCTACTAGCAGCGACAACAATGAAAACGGTTGCATACTAACCACCCACACGTTAATCGTCAATCCTGTTAACGTTGTCGACAGGGCGGACGCCTCTCCCGCGCCGTCGGGGATCATCCCTTAATCCGTTCATTCGCATCTCTGCAGCCCCTGAGCTACCTACACCCAAATGTAGTACGAGCGAGTAGCTTCGAAACTTGCACCCTGCGCTAAAACTCATCGTTCTGCATCCCCTTCTGTATGTTGCTCTCTCTCTCTCTCTTTTTAACTTTCTCTCTCACTCTTTATACTGCTCTACACCCCCGTTTCTGTTCAGCATGCTCGCACACATACGCGAACGCGCACCGTGACATCAACAATACGTATTATTCACGCAATCTCGCGTGTACACAGGGTGCTTCGGAACCCTCGTCGGACTCTTTGATCAATTTGAAACAAAAATGTTGAAACGACGATACAATATAGTTCTTGATTTAAACAATTAAATAGTTCCAGCAAACTAATTTTGCGAGCACTTGTACATATTTATTTTATGCTGTTGGAATAAATTCTTAAGTGTCGTTTATTTTATGCAGTTTTTTATATTGCATGTACAGTTTTATTAGATAAATATTCTTTTATCAAGTAATAATTGCAATTTGTGTTTCGAGGTATAATCGATTGCTGAAGAAATTCTAGATGCAAAAACCTGGCTAAACATTTCGAGACGATTATAGGATTATCGTGAGATCAGGATGTGTAATGAGGTAAGAACAACGACGTTGCGCCGTGCACGTTTGTCGTCCCTGCGCTACAAAGCGCATTGCGGAGGAATCGGGTGAAGCTCTCGCAGGTGAAACAAGACACCGGCATCTGAATAAAAAAAACGGAGTATCTTCCCGACAGGGGGACCCCGCAACGGGTCAACGCAATGAAAAGCACACGCAAGTCATCCCAGAGCTCTGTGGACCAACTGCGCGCGCGCGCTCGCGCTTTCCGAATTCATTCAGCGCGATCTCCGATTCGAGAAGGCACGGATCGACAAGAATAAAAAGAAGGGGGAATGGGAGAGAAAAAAGGGGATGCGCCTTAATAAACACGTCTTACAAGAACACCGTAGTGCATAACCTGCACGAGCCAGAAACCGAGAGCAAGAATAGATACTGCTCCTCTCTTTCTCTCTTTCTCTCTTTCTCTCTCTCTCTCTCTCTCTTTCTTCTGTTCCCGCACTCGATTCAGTTCGTCTGTTTCTTCGCTCTATCCCCCGCTGAAACCTTCTCTCTATCTCTCGGTTCTCCTTTCACCGGGTAACGCGCGGAACACAATGGATAAATGAGATTTTTTGCGAGCGATTGAGATCCGGAGAGCAGGAAGAGGAGAGTGGCGCAAAAGAGCGGGAGAGGAAAGAGGGACAAGTCGGGGGAGAGAGAGGGCATCATTGTCTCCCCGGGGAAAGACCGAGAGTGTACCGATGATAGGGTGCATCCCCCGGGAGCGAGGGCTTGAAGAAAGGGTTGACAGGGGAGGCGAGGCTTTTAATACTTGCGGTACCGTTGTGCCATTGTCGATAAAACGCATCGGCTGGATTACCATAAGTATGCGCCGCCGTGCCAGAAGAAAGAACGAGAGAAAGAGAGATAAACAAGAGATCGCCTTTACGCTCGCCGAACGAAAATCCATCGGCCGATCCTGCGATTGCGAGATACCCGATACGATCCGTCTTTTTCTATCTCTTTCTTTCTTTCCCCGACGGTTTTCAAAGAGAAATTATTATTTGATTTCGTTAACCCTAATAACAAAGATCAAACATTTTATTACAGAGAAGCTGTAGATTAAAGCAAAACTAAAATAAGAAAGAGAGAGAATTGTCTTCATAATTAAAAAAATAAAATTATAATAGTTCTTCTTTACATTTCATAAAAATCTCAGTACTCTTTCAGTGTAAACTTATCCATTAAAATTAATTATCTAATATTCATATTATGTGTGTGTGTGTGTGTTTAATATTTATTATTCGAATCAGCTGAGTAAACAATCGCCATATATCTGCGTTATTAATTTCTGATCCAAACACACTGGCAAATACACAATAATAAGTAATGTAATTCTACGCAACGTTGTATTATATTAGATGTGGATGACAATAATTTTGTTAGCGTTGGATTAAGCTTCTAAACATCATGGAATGGATATTCCGACCGGGCTCGTAGAGTAGATTTAAAAGGACCGTGATCCTTGCGCAAGGAAGAGACAAGAGTCGAGAGCTTGGCCGGTTCTCTCGCTATCTCTCTCTTTCTCTCTCTCTTTCTTTCTCCTTCCTTCAGGATCGCCAGGATCGAATTCATTCGCTTGGGTCCGTGTGCACGGCTCGTACATCAACCTGTCATAATTAATAGGGCCTTTTTGTGCGCCCCGAGTCTACCCCTGGATCTTAACACTTTGTCTTATACGCGCGATGCAACGTATCGGACGGGCTATTTATGCTATTATACTATCGCATGTACAAAAGTCGCGAACGTACGGTGGGAATGAAGGAATTTACGATTGCTCTCGACATACGTTTCCGTGTTGCAATCTCGCGCATCACGCGTACGCTAGACGTCGACAACGAACGAAAGTTCTTCTTGAAGATTAAAATCGGAGCAGATATTCTTGATTAACAATGATAAGAAATCACGTATCTCATCTTTTACTGCTTTCTTGTATCCTTTGACTTATTCTCGCACATTATACCACAATTATATCACAATTGTTTCTACAGACCAAAGTAAAACTAAGCGCACGACAATGAGTTTTCATTTTTTTCGCGGTAAAAAAGACGAAATAAAAATTCATTGAACCGACACTGCAAATTTTGATTGAGACACGGATCGGCGCTGAAGAAAATTCGTCGTGAAACCGTACTATTATAAATGAAGGTTCCTTCTTTTCCCAGTTTTGAGTTTACAAATTGGCGAACTGTCGACGACGATGATAATAACGACAAAGTCGACGACGATGACGATAGCGTAAAGAAAACCCAACGGTGCAAGATTTCGACACCGGCGCGAGTCGAGCACAGCTAATTAGGGGAACCCTTCGTGTCACAGCGAGTAAATTAATTAGGGGTCTGATTAATAACGGGATATTAATCCGGGTGCCCCAGAATCGTACGCCTCTCCGCGGTTTATACGAGAGAAGATCGTTTTTTTTCTTCTGAAGTTACGACCGAACATTTGTAATATCAGTGTCGAGCATATTCACAAGAAACTCGAGAACCCGAGACTGGAAATACTAGGTTATAAACACACGCGCTAATCACACTTATTCCACAAGATCGTCGAATACATTCAATCAATTATTACTCCGCAGCTTTCGCAATCGCATTTTATCCGTGTTAAAACAGATATATATATACGGTAACTCCGGTATATGAGCCGCACCTATCAAAAACTTAATTTATCAAATAGTATTTACACTGTTAAAGACAAATGAATCTATACCAATAGAAACTCTATACTGTCCTTTACTATAAAAAAAATTACAAAGACAATATCTTTATTCCTTATATTCCTTTTTATCCTAAAAAAACTTAAAAAAATACTTTGCATTTTTGCTATATATTTCATAGGAGTGGGTTATTTGGCCATACATATAGATGGGAATACAATTCATATAAAAATCCTTAACTACACTACAATACTTTCTTTGTTATAATAACATCTTCCAGTATTTACTCATATAAAATACATTAATATTGCATTAACATTATATCTTAATAATTACTAATAGACAAGAGAATGGCAAAAATAAGTGAAGAGAATGCTGAGGTTAGCTCACCACGGATAAAAGTTAGTACTGCTCAGACGCAAGCGGGTTATGTATCCCACACGGTAAAATTGCTAAATATTCCAAACTAGTAGGATACATAAGACAGCTAGCTGAATAAAGAATACACGAGCTACGTGGTTGTAATTTGCCATACTCCAATCCTTTATGACCCTTCTACACTTATATATCGCAAAATAACCGCTAAACATCTTATAAACTTATATTAGTCATTTTATATATCTAAAATATGATTCCGCTACTTATCACGTTGACAAATCGACTAAACTGACGATAATTTTGCTAATAGTAACAATAAACAGATAAAATCACAACACAATACTAATATAACATAAAGACACGTAACAAAGTAGTAGTTGTACGCTAATTATTCTCACTTCTATTTCTTCTGCATCATAAAACCCGGTGCTGCTTAAATCGCGGAGTTACCCTATATATGTGTAATACTAAAATTCTGCAACACTAAGGATTTATAGTAAATTGATATGAATTCCGCGTACGTATTCCTCATAACATTTCTTCTTTCTTACCCACGTTAAGTTCTAAGCTGCGAAAGAAAATTGCGAACGACCACGAATAACCTGTATACGGAGTAGTCGGGCTGGATATATTCGTATTCTCAGCTTTATCTCTCAAAAACGTGGAAGGTGAGACCGCGTGTTTCTCGGCACTCTCTCGTGCTTTTACCTCTTCCTTCTCTCTGCCTTCTTTCTTCTTCCGCAATATCGGCGGTGCATCATATGCAGCAATGTGCGCAGCGCGGGATCACTGACGGACGTACGGACGTATTGCGATGCGAGGAAGTATATACGTTCGTACGGCGTAAGGTACGTACCTACGGCATGCCATATGCCATATGGCTAATGGCTTCCGCGTTGCTAAGCGTCATTGATAGCACTAACCCGGTGGTGGTTGTCCATGCCTGCCCATCTTCGTAGAACCGCGATAACGTCCCTTGTTAAAGCGCGCATCGGTTTCACGGCGAATAAGACCGAGTCTTACTTTGCACGTTGATACTAGCCCCACATCAGATGTTATCGCGCTCGCTTCTCATGCGAGTTACCTCTGAGAGAATAATAGTGGATGATATAATATGAGATATAATGAGATAATATTATACGCGTTTTATATATATACATATATATCTTAAAACATCTTGAAAACCAAGCATTTTATAACAAAATGTTTTAGACGTGGTTTTATTTCAAAGGGGAAAAAATTGCTTTGATGTTTTTTAATTTTGTAAATGACTTCAAGATCATTTGAGAGTCAACCCCATTTTTTAAAATAAGAACATACATTTTTCTCAACAAATCCTTAATCTCCGTAAAAAAATAAGTAACTTTTGTCTGAAACGTTTTTTATTTAATACGTATTTTTTGTAATACGTGGCAAAGTTTCCACAAATCATTGCGATCGAGTAGTAATAACATATATGTATAATAATTTTTCTTTTTCTGATTCTTCTCTTGTAGTAAACTTTGAATGTTTTGAACTTCGAAGGTTTAGCAGAGTTGCTTTACCAAGTAGCGGTATTTTATTACCATAAGTATGTCAAAGGCAATTCTACATTTATACGTGGTGTTGCGTTTCATTGTCAGTCGAATTAATAATTATTTTTATAATAAGACGATGCAAAGCATTCTATATAAGCTCAAAGCCGCAAATATTTTTGCACATTTTCAGATAATGATTTTTGTATTTTGTATTTTCAGCGTGTTTTCATTATTACGCGCGAATAGCGCCGCTTACCGATCGCAAAATCTTTCGCGCACGAGCAACGATCCGTGGGAAAGATTATAGAAACTGTCGTTCACTTTAATCTCTATCGTTTGTTGCTATCTCTGCAGCGCGGCCGGTTCGAGCAGTATGCGCTTCTCTATTGACTCGCGCGCCACGGTTGGACGTCGAGTCTGGTTGAACGATACTATTCGCGTACAGCCGCCCGTCGACTTCCCTACAAACGAAATCGCGTTGTCATCCTTCTCCTCGGATTCCTCGACGGCGTGCAACAATGAGCATCAACGCTTTTAACACGACGCACGGCATGGCGCCGTCGTTGCACACGAGTTCCGATTTCATTATTTTTCTCTTCATGTCTCGACACAATCCTATAAATAAATATTTCCGCCGATCGAATAACCTCTTGAAATAATGAAATGCAAATACTCATGCAAACTCATTGCAATCATTGTTATAATAAAAGTGTAAGTTCTATTTTTAGAATAAAATTAATTAAGAAAAAAAGAAACGTTTAATTTATAAAATAAAAATTATATCTCAAAAGTCTTATATCTCATTTGCGGCTTGCGAGTTTCTCATCGCAAAAGAAACATGAGCTTTCGGATTCGCTTCTTCTCTTTGTCAGGTACAGATCTATCGGCGCGAATAATAACCGTCGCGCGCGCAGTGACGACCGATCGTTTCCTGGTATAAATATGCAACGTGTCACCCGGGGGTCAGCAGCTCGGATTCCTCGCTGGTCGGGTGCGCATGCACATGCGTGTGCACGCAGTATATATATTCCGCGGACGGGCCGAGAAAGAAGAAGAAAGAGAGAGAAAATATGTATACACACACAGAGATCGGGTCGCGGTGTACGTGTACGTGCGCGTGTGTGCATACGTTAATCCTCCACAATAGGATACTCCACAATAGCCTTTGTCCGTTGCACTCGTGGAAAGAAATGAAAAACGAGGCTCTCCTCTGGTTCCTTCTCTGGTGTGTGTGTGTGTGTGTATGCGCTCGTCTTTCCACCGTGCACTCTCCTGTACGCACTTTTTTGTGTTTCCTCCGCGATTCGACTATTTCCATATTTGTAGATTTTTTGATGTTGTTTTCGCGCGCAGTGCGGAATACAGTATGCGAGACCCTATATATCTGACTGTTATTGATGTATTATTTATCCATATCTGTCACATTTATCTTTTGCCCTCTTTTTTCTTTCTTACATCAAATAATTCAATTCGGTTATATATATTTTATTTTATCCCGTTTTCTCTACACGTTCTGTTCATCAACCATCGCAGCTATGGATGCGAATCGGAAAAAACATTGCTGACAGCTTTTTTAAGTTCCTATTTCAACAAGTAACAATCCTATTACATATCGATAAATATTATACAATGAAAACATTTCGATTTATCACAAAAGAAGGACCTGAACGTCAAAATATATTTTTTCACTTAACGAACGTTTCCAAACTTTGACATAAAAAAGAACCGTGTGTACAATGCTTTTAGAGGCATTGACGGAACGCGGGTAATAGAGTCATTATAAGCCAGCGAAATCATCGACTGGAAAATCAGCCTTTTTGCGACAAAAACGGTCGTACGGAGCTCGTCCCGGAGATCTGCAATGTCACGCAAAACCCGATAAGGAACACCGAAGAACGAAAAAACGTTTTCGCGGATCGTCATGGGATAGTCGGATCGTCGCGTCCGCACAATTTGGAAGGAACCTTCGCTCGTTCGCAACGAGAATTAGTCTCGCTATAATTGTGCTCAACTTTTTCACTTTCTCGAGCGATCAATTTGGGTGATTCGCGACAGGTTTTTTTATTGCGAATCGATATTTCTAATTTTCGAGGACTATGTTGACGATTTTACACGATCAATGTAAGCTACTGTGCTATGCAAACATGTTCACGGAAAAAAAATATTTTTTTATTTATTTATCTAAACATGTAAATTAATATACACATAATAATTGAAATCAATTGGAAGATTGATCAAAGTCATTTAGTTTGAAACAATTAAAAAAGACCTAAAACCGCGGTTTATTAATCGCGATTATTCACAAATAGCGGTGTCAAACTCAATAATTCAACTCACAAAGTTGTTGCGGGACGTTTCGATCTGTGTTTATTTTTTAGATCATCTTCAGTCAAACTTAATAACGATACAATCAATGAAACATTTTAAATAACTACATTGATCTAGAGCTTCATTGTTTAGAGTTTCATATACATCTCTATCTATATATTTTCAATTATAATTGAAAACTGAAACGTCCCGCAATAACTTTGTGAGTTGAATTATTGAGTTTGACACTACCGCCATCTGTGGATAATCGTTTAGGTCTTTTTTAATTGTTTTAATTACAAAACCGTTTTTAACTATTTTATTTGCATCACATATAAATAAAATATTCAATTTACATCTTGTGAAAATTAAAAAGTCATTGCGCAAGACATTGTATGAGAAATGAGATAAACTAGATATATACAATTATATATGTAATGCAAACCAAGAGCCTCTCCTTGTTAGTTAGTTTATGACGATATGAACTTATTGATATAAATCTGTTGTTGAATATGTTGAATTTTGGCAAAACTCCACGTTACATCCTTAGAAGCATATATAATTACCAGATCATTTTTTTATAACAGTGTTACATGATATCCTAAAGAGAGACTATTATAAAAGTATAGTCGCTTGACGGATCAGAGATTATTTCAAACCTTATTCCGTCAAGTAGTTCTTCACAAAGAAAAATATCCGTGCTAAGACTAATAGCTTTGATTCGTCAAAGAGAGATCACGTCGTGCGGTTGAGTGAAAGCGTAATGAGGAATGCGTAATATCCGGCTAATTGGACCCGATAATAGGACGATAATCGACGGTGCCGATAATAGCCCGGATTTCTAGCGTCGTCGTTAATCCGGAGAAAGATTCCCTCTCCCTCCGTCCTCCCCCTCCGCTTTAGCGAGGAGTGAGAGCGCGGGAGAGAAGAAATCTTTCTCGACTTTTATTAGCCCAAGAGATCGCACTGGCAAAGGCGTTAATCTGGCAGAATTAATCCGACTCCGGTCGGATGCTTTCCCTCGATATACCGCGAACAACGGAACGCGCGAGTACCAACCCTCAATTCGCGAGCTCCCCCTCACCTCTCGCTCACGGCTTGATATCAGTTCAAAGTGAGCGCGCACGAAGGGAAAGTCCTCCACCTTTTGTCGCGAACGTCCCGCCTCGTTTGTAAACGCTCCGGTTCGTGATACTTTAATTAACCGCGGGAGCAGACCTTGTTTCGAACGGGAATTCTTTCTGTTGCAACTTCGGGGCTTTTGATACGTAATATGTCGATATTAATATATTAGTCGACATGTGAAAGTAATTCGGTGATCTATCCGACGTAGGTATACTACAATATGTACATATATATGTATGTAAAACTTTCGGAAAGTTATTAAATGAAAAGTAACTTTATTTAATGTTCTGAAAAACTGTCAAGGTTAGTTACTTGAATATGCAATCAAAAATAAGAGTTTTTCATTAAAAAATTTCAACGTTTTATATGATTTTAACACTGCTGTTTCAAAGTCACATTAACATTGCTATATAATACGTCACTTAAAACCCTACAACTTTTATACTTTTATATTCTTTTTTACACACTTTGTATATATTTTTTATTGTTTCTTTATATTATATATATTTAATTATTAAATATGTATAATATATTTTTTTAATTATTATTTAATATACAAAATATGTTTCATTTAATATGGAAACAATGGAATATCTTGAAAACGAAGCAATTCAGACAGCTGTAGAGTTTGGAGGGAAACGTAAGCTAGTGAATTTAACTTTGTTGTGTAATCATAATTCAAGGTCACTTCAAGATCAATTAATATTGTTTTTAAATATACTTTCAAGATTACTTAATATTGTATAAAGAGAAATTTATAATTTTTATAACAGAATTTGATAGAGCAGTCCCGTGTGTGTGTACGTGTGTGTGATCGCTTCTTTCCACTTTATCCGTAGTTATCGTAATTGTCGCATGCGACAATTGTGTTTTAAATATCTCGGAAGCTATTAGTTTTTTATGTATTTCAGTATCTTGTATATGTAAAATTAAGTAATTAAGCTCTGTCAAATTTTGTCATAAAAAATATAAATTCCTATTTAAACAATATTAGTGATCTCGAAATGATCTTGAATTATTATTGACCATATAACACAGTTAAAGTTAGCGACTTATGTTCCTTTTCAACTCTTACAACTTTTGTTTGAGCCGTTTTTTTTTGTCAACATCTTGTTTTTGCAATGTTCTATTCTTTCTATTAAGACACCCTATTTAATAATGTGTAATAAAGCAAAGAGAGAGAGAGAGTAATTGTTGGAATTTGTATATTTAAAAATGTCACGAATCTTTATAAGACGTTTTATACGCTCGGTAAATCTGAATGTAATAAATCTTCTCTTTTCTGATAATGTGATTACATCTATACGAGATAAAATTTCCGGCGTATCGACAAGACGCTGATCGCTACGGTGCGTCACTATAACCAACGCGGCGACGCGACGGCGAAAGCGGGTTTCCCAGAGCGAGCGAACGCATCAGGGAGCGCGCGTCTCGATGATTTTATTAGTCGGTAACGGTGCCTAATTCGACGCAAAGCCGCTAATCCGGCAGAATTAATCCGTCTTCGGTCGGTTGCTTGCCATCAATGTGTCGTCGCGGCGAGCGGCAGTGGCGCGACGACGAGGGTAGCGCGTACACCCCCGGCGCGGACCTCGATTATCCGCAGAGCCTCTCGACGAAAATCGTCCCCTCGTCGTCGCTCGTGATCTATCCCCGCGCGCTCTCACGCACATACGCACGCACGCACGCAGGCACGCGCGCAACAAACTTGTCTCTTCCGTCAAGTTTGGCGCGAGTTTGCCGAAGCTGCTTCGCTCGGTCGCCTCCCGACAACCGAGAGAAGCGATGACGAGCCACTTCAGATCTCTCCCGCGTATATCCCAGGGATACCGCAGGACGTTATAGCGACGCGTCGGTGCGCGCGTCGGTGTCGTCCCGGGGTTGAGACCCGCCACAATGCCCGTACCCCGAGAACGATGTCGCGTTGCTACGGTGACGAGCGGCGCGGCCCGCTAGTAGGAGAGTCACGCTATTCGGCCGCGTCGTTCCCGTGCGACGCGATCGGCCAACTGGAGGTGCATTATTAAAAGCCGAACGAGTACTTTGTAACGAGTTAAACGAGACCCCTCGCTCCCGGCACCCTGCCGGCGTTATTCTGCGCCCCCGACCACAAACGCGACAGCACCGATACACTTTTCAAAGTTACTGACGTATACGCAGGGATAAATTATCTCCAGCTTGAACGAGACTTCCTTTGTGCGTAAACCGACGTGCGCAAAATTCTTCACACCTATTACAATTAATCGAGAACACACACGTCTTTATAACATATGTATATATTCTTTATTGTATAAAGTACGCAATTGTATAATTATTGTAATCATTTTTATGTGTGTAATATCTCTCTACAATGGTGTTTTCATCGAGGTAGCAGCCACCGAGGTAACGGAGTTGATTAAAATTTCACGCGTTCGCGATATGCGCGCGAGACAAGTTAAAATATACTTTGTTCATCTTATACGCGAATGTGTATCACGGAAATAACGCTACTTCGTAATCGATCGATCGCTCCCCGAGAGCACGCCCGTTCTTACGATCTTACGATCGTCCCAATTACAGGCTCCACTGGCTAGAACGTTAATGATTTCATTTCATAAAATAATAGGGGGTACCTTTCTCCTTTCGCAACGTCATTTGCTTTACGACCGAGCGGATCAATTCGCCGACATATGCGCGCAATAAAACACCCATTGGAATCCGAGAACTGGTTCCCACAGAGCGCCGACGAACGCGCGCGGTCATCCAGTACGTTCGTCGGCGATCATTTTAAACAAACATATATCTAAATTCTAAATTAGGTTGTTGTAATTAAGTTAAAGTGCGTAAGTCAAAGTCGTTGCTACACTTTTTTGTCAAATAAAAAACAAACAGTCCGTTATATCTCAATTAAATTGTTTTTCTCGAGACCATCACTGCGAACTAATATAAATGCTCATGTACAAGAAGAACCAAATATATACATATTGTACATGGCAATCAAATTAGCGTCGCCGTTTGCAATCTGTTTTCTTCTCGTTTCTTTTCTGTCACTTTAAGATAGCACTTACTACCTATACGCAAAATGATTGATTTCTTACGAATGTGCTTAAATTTTGAATACAAATAAATTTAAGTGCTCTTTATGTTGTTACGCAATTAGAGACTTATAGATTGTTTTTTAGTTTTTGAGATAATTGTCATTAAAATGTGCAGTTTTAACACGTGATGCATACACGCAACTCAAGTTAACGTCAGATTTTTAACAAGAAATATATAAGGCCATACGAGCCATTTGCAGGATGTTTGTGCGGAAACTGTGCGTGTACATAATATATACATGTAACGAATTCTACTTGTAAATTTTTACAAGTATTTTTTGAATTGAAATCTCAATTCTTAAATTCATACGGGATGCTGGATTTGCATCTCACATATGAAAAACCCCGGATACCCCCCTAACTAATTTTAAGCCGGAGATTCCAGGTTCGACTCCTGGCCGAGGAGTTTTTTTCGCAATATTTTAAAATTAGTTAGGGGGGTATCCGGGGTTTTTCATATGTGAGATGCAAATTCAGCATCCCGTATGAATTTAAGAATTGAGATTTCAATTCAAAAAATACTTGTAAAAATTTACAAGTAGAATTCGTTACATGTATATATATATATATATATATATGTACACGCACAGTTTCCGCACAAACATCCTGCGAATGGCTAGTATGGCCTTACATATTTCATGTTGACAATTTCAACGAGCTTTAATTGTTAGATTTTTAATTATAACATCCATACAATTTTTAAGAATTTATTTATTATTTAAAAGTACACATATGTACGTGTAAATCTTTACACGTGAACACGTATATATATGTGTACTATAGATACACGAATATTACCGCAAAAAACATCCAGCGAATGGCTCTGATATTGATCGTATTTATATATACTTATTGTTTAAAAAACGTCAGAACCTTAAAGATTCTATTAATTGTTATTTATTATTGTTATAAAAAACGAATACAATATAGAACAGAAATATATAAATATTATAAACACGTTTCAAAATTGTAGATCGTTTAGTTTAGAAAATGTAATTAAACAAAGTACGTAACCTACGAGTTTTCTCTTTAATAAATTGCTCTTTACGTCTTACTTTAAAGGAGTCATTTTCACTATTTACGCACAAATACACAGCGTCAAAGTTTTAGATTATCGTAACGGTGCCATATCTTTATTATTTTAGTACATGTATATCATATACAAGAATCTTAGAGTGTACAAGTTACCTTTAATTACATCCGCAACCAAAAGGTTATTTTAGTAAGTAATGTATCAAAATACATACAGTAGAACCTCCCAAAACATATACAAATCCACTCTCAAAACATATATTTTCTTCTTCATTGTTTTCCCCACTAACAATAAGCATGGTTACAACCGAAACTGCGCTAGCGCTTGTGCATTTATACCAAGTAGGTCTTTGCGCATGCGTGAGTTAAAGAGTGAGAGCGGTATACGTTTTGGGAGGTTCTACTGTAATTGATTGTTTACTTTTGAATTATTATTAAACATTGAGTCGATATAGTTTATCAATAAGATGTTAATATAGTAAACTTTAAAGTTTGTATGTAATATATTATAACTTCTTTTTAATAATAAAACTCCAACTTTTGGACGAGACTGTCGCGCAAGTACTACCTTAAGATTTGTTTACGCAAAACATTTTTCAACTTTGTATTTATCGTAGATTGATTTTTTTATCGTTTTTGATTATTATATCTGACGCATCATCGTGATGTAATGGAAAATATATGACTTCAAATGTGACAACGCGCCTAAAATTATTCGCGCGCACTTTTATCGCTGCGGTCTAATTTACGAGAGAACGAACAGAGAAAACCTTACGTGCAAACAGGGAAAACGTCGCACGTCGTATTTTACTCGATTACGCTCACGTTGCAAATTCGCGAAAATTCGGCGACGCGACAGTTACTCGAGACTCCGTTTGCTTTCTGGCACGGAAAACGCACAAATTCGCGCGCAGCGCTTCCATCTCGCTCGAAGCTCGTCACGATGATAAATCCACATCTCTAACGGTAATTTCGAAAATGAGTAGGTAGTTTCCGCAACGTAATGTCTATTTTCTAAACTATAATAAAATCAAAGTAACAATTTTATTAAAAAATTTCTATTTTTAATTCACGCAAGTACATGACCGCTACATTGACAAGATTGCGTCGCGATTACGGCGCAAATAGGGTTCCGCTCACGGATAATCGTGGAATAGAAAAACTGTGCGGTCGGAGTAACAGTGATCTATAAATTTATACGCGGCGCAAAAGCATAGCAATACGTTAGCGCGGTAGACATTAGCAAATGAGCAAGGTAAATAACGACGTCAATCCGTACGCGTACTCGTATTAAACGTAAGCTGTCCGGGTAACGAGATCTCGATGGCGCGTACTCGCGCGCTAGTCGCAAGAACGGAGAGAGAGCCCGGCGTTGTGCTCCTGTGAAGCATAAATTGGCATAAGAAGTCTAAGCAGTGCAATGTAAACGGTTTTACGACGACGTGTTGGCCGGATGTAAACCACTTAACCGCGGGCAAATTGACTATACCGAAGCATAGTTCGATTGGCGAGAAATCGATTATAGTTTCGTTTTATTGATCATTATAACGCGAAAAGAGACCCAGACCTGACGCACTTCTGAGTTTGCCGTGAATTTGTCTTCTGACTATAAACGTTTTTTTTTATTATTATAAAGTGCGTTACGCACAAAAGTTTTTAACTGTTTTTTAAAGCCAAAGTAGAGAACATTATTATGAACTGAATCACAAAAATAAATGTACAAAAACAAGAAAAAGAAAGAAAGAGAAACACTATTTTATTCACAAGTCCAACAATGTCAAATCTGTTTTTTTCTTTTTTAATATATTTTTCACGATGTGCGATTTAAACGGATGTCGAGACGCGTCCTGTCTAAGTAAAATTAATAAAACAATACTCCATTATCAAAGTGGTATCTTGGTGGTAGCAACGCCGAGAATATCAATCTAAGGAATCGCTAGGAATCCCGCGGACGCGCGTGCGATGCCCTGCGAATAAATTATATTTTCCGCTCTACGATGGCAATCACTGCGGTATTCAGACAACGTGAACAACGAAATTAGAGTTGCCGTTTGCAATCTGTTTTTCTTCTTAATGCTTCTCTTTTCTTCATCTTAAGATTTATTTATGCAAAACATTTTTCAAGTACCGTGTTTATTGCAGATTGATTTTTGTGGTATAACATCTGTAGTATTACGTCTGATGCATCATGTGTAATGTATGATACAAAAAGTGTGAAAAGTTTTAGTCAGTGGAAATATGTGTTAAATATAACAAAACATTTTTGCTTAAAATAAAGTAACTATTACTAAAATTATTGAGTGCAGAAAAAATTTTTGGCAAAGTTATGAACACGTGTTTGCGCACGAATAGCTCGAGTTAAAGCGAAATTTTAGCTTTCACGCTTTTAAGCTATTGATCCAAAGTTCGGGGCAAAAGCCGAGACCCGGACCCTCTATTGGACAAACTGAAATACTTGTCACGTGTGGACATAAATAACTGTCGGATGTCGATAAATGCATTAAAAACTCGCGAAGCGTGGCTTTATTTCACTCGTGATATCGAAGGATGAAAAATAGAGAAACAGAGAAAACAGACGAGACTGGCAATACAAAAACTGTTTGCGCTCAAATATATTATTTTAGAACTTTCGATTACAGCAGGGAGTACAAGATCAAATAATCATGTTCTTCTCTCTTTTTAAACGTCTTATTTTCTTTTTATCCATTTCTCTTGTCCGAGAGACGCGAAGATAATATTTATTATTCGAACGTAAATAAACTGTTGCACGTGTCGCGCATAATCTATATGTAAATCGCCGTGGTATCTACCACAGCGATCATTGAGCTGTGTGCACTGAAATCGGCCGCAAGAATTTTCTACGCGCACAAATACATCTGCGTAAAGCGGAAACATAAAGCGGAAGCGAAAATAAATCCCGCAAAGTTGTCGACCACACGCCGCGGTTGCCCTTGAGTTTCAAAGTCCGAAGTACATACGATTTAGTGTGCAACGTTCTCTGTTTCTCTCTCTCTCTCTCTCTCTCTCTCTCTCTCTCTTTCTCTCTATCATACATGTAATAAATGTAATATCTACCTATACGCGGACATCGTCCGGTGATACACGTATAAAATCGGCCCGGACCGCATTTCTTTTTTTCCTCCCCGTCACTTCCTTCCCGACGGACCCTTCCCGCGGGGCGAATTCAGATTTTCCCGAATTTTGTTTAAAATGTTTATGAACCGTGTCCGAGGGGTCGGACACGGACAACACAACCGGGAGCCCGTAGGGCTAAGAGGGGGGAAAAGCTCTCTCGAGAAACTTACTCGCTCGGCCGAAAAGTTTACGCAGCCGGACCCTGAGATCGGAGCCCAAGGTTCCCATATCCTGTCACGCGAGGCAGTAAATCTCTTGCTAGGACGCAAATAAAATTCCTCGCGCGCGCGAGCGAGCGACAAGACCGCCGAAACGGAAGGAGTGTGTGATCGGCCTGCGACTTTACGAATAGCGACGCGGCCAACGGCCCGGAAACCCCAGGAACCACCGATTCGATTAATAGAACCGCAAAATCGCAACGTATATCTCTTCAAATAACTGACGCAACAAAACTGGTGAACGTATAAATTTGAATGGTTGGCGGTTTTAATGTGTTTGTAAAATAAATTTAAACAGCATATAAAAACTAGACGTTATATGTTTTAACTTTGATAATTTCAGAGAAATTTTTTTCACTACACACATACACACACACGACTATAATGCACGCTCTTAATAAATTATCTTTGAATAAAAAGAAATATTTTCTTGATCTTTAACAGCGTAAGATGTCAAATTCAAAGATTCCGTTTTTGCGGTTATCTATTTTGTCACGAATCTAGCAAAGATTTCTAGGCAAGTGGGCACGTAACCGCTAGTTAGCACCCCCGCTGCGGTCTATAGTGGCGTGTTGTGACACCTAGAGCGGAACAAACAAACATCGTGTCCGTACAAAGGATACCACTACTGACCATCGACAAAACCCCCACCGCAACTTCACCGGCTACGAGTTCTCTTTCTCTTTCTTGTCGCCATTTCCCTTATCCGTTCCTTTTCCGCCGATACTCCACCGGTCCTTTAGTTTCCGACAATAAAGGAGGGTGGCCGGCCCTTAAAAGTTCCGACCGCGACGTTAAATAGGAAACGATACACTCCCACGATCTGGACTCGGTTCCCGTTTTTCTCTCCTTTTCAACCGCACTCTGCCCTCATTCTCTTCCGCGACATTAGCTTCGAGACAACGGCCGTTTTCTATATCTCCGAGACTCGAATTCGAAGTCGTTCGTTCCGGCACGAAGGACGATATAAGCGCGCGATGAATGACAATGCGCCGGGAGCCCTTAAGATTAAATCGCAGCGGGACGCCGAAACTTTCGCGAATACAAAATCGGGTCATTTCGCAAACGCGACTCGTCGCTCGGTTGAATTGCGTCACATTCACTCCGACCGACAGAAACTGATAAGCGCCAATATCAAAGAGAATATATAATTAGATCTTCACCCGTTCTCCCAATAGACGTATATTTTTAGAACATATATTTCCTAATACTTTGAGATGTACGTGTATGAGCCGTGCGAGTTACTTCTAACGAGCGAAACACCTAGACTCTTACATTGTTCAAATAGTTTAAAATTCAAATAAATCCATAGTTGATCCATATTCATAAAAATGGTTTTGTTCTAGTTTAAACTTGAACGCACAGTGTTTACGGTTTACGCAATACGTTGCAAAACACACACGTTGCTCGTATATATAAATAAAAAATTGTGCATAACGCTTTTACACAACGAATCTGAAAAATGAAGTAAATACAGTTAGTCGCAGTTTTTGGTTCAAAACTGAAAACGTATATTCGCTTACGAAAATAACGATGATAATTGTAGCGACGCGATAGAAAGAACGAGCTCCGCAACGCGCATCAACAACAAGCGCTCGGCCGACAGCACTGTGTGTTGCGATACTCGTATAATTAATGTGATAAGAAGAAGTGTAAGAACAAGCGCAGAAAATTCTGTTTGTGTGGTTTTAGGCGGCAGATTTCTTTGCATAAGTATCGCACGCGCGTGGAACGCTACAAGTCACTCAACGCGAACCTATATCGTGCGCGTTTAACGATCGTTATATTACGATCATAATAAAATCACATCGTTGCACATATAAATGTTATCGCTCGACTGTCCTTGTTGAAGAGACTTGAGGAAAATAACCGTTCCTTCTGCGAATGATACACTTCTACGTGATATCGCTCTAAGTGACATAATCGGTAGCTAACCAGCTGAGAGAATAATTCCGTATCGAATGTTTACCAAAGAAACGGAAAACTTTTAAAGATAAAAAGTGTCATTGAAAAAATACTGTATACTTACTCTCATTTAGTTTGGTGTGCTCTATACTAAAGTAGACGCTGCAAAAATTTTCATACTTTAAGAGAAACATTTTCTAAAGATTATACTAGTAAGAATACACACGCGCGCGGGTATGTACGTATATGTACGCGCGCGCGCATAAGGTGTTCCATTTTATTTTTATAGTTAAATATCTGAAAATCAAAGGATTTTAAAAACAAAAATATTATGACTTTGAGAGGAACATAAGATAGTGCTATTGTAAAGTTAAATAATCATTGAAGATCATGTAAAAATTACCTTTAATTTCTTAAATAAGACTTGAAGTTTACAGCACTGTCAGCATTGGTATTACTCAAGAAAGATTACACATTCAGATTTACACCTATGTTGTGTGTACGTGCGTGCGCGTGATTTATCCTTGATTTGAAACAAAACAGAATATTGCACTAAAGAAAGATATTCTTTAAGATTCAGTTTTTTTTTTGACTTAATACTTAATAGTTTTTACTTTATCGAGAAATTTTGCATTTTCTCGATGCATTTCTATCTATTTGCCTGCTGGTGGGCAGTAATATGATTCCTAAAATATGAAAATAAATAATTAAAAATATGAAATCTCCTATTACTTTTATATTTTAAATTAAGTTTTTTTAAAATATAGATATATTAAATTAACGGTCTACTTAAAAAAAACAAAAATGGTTTTGATGTTTTGCTTACAATTACACTTCTTATTTGTGAGTAGAATTAAACTGATTATTTGCAAACAATTAATCTTTGAGTTACAGCTTCACATATGGCATATCTATTAAAATTTGTGAATATTCTTCTGTTTTTCCGAAAATTTCGAAGCGCAGCGTTACATTTAAAAGAATAATTATTTAAAAGTTCAGTAAAATAAAAGTTCTAAAACAATGTATAACACAAAACATAAAAAATTGTTTAAGTAAACATAGATATAAAATCTTTTGATGAAACACTACAGAAGTAATAAGTTGAAATAAAAATAATCAAAGCGTTTAATTTTCCACATGTTTTAAAAGATTAGCGGTATCAAGGCTGTTGTACTTCGAGACTTTTTTAGTTTGTTTTTTTCTTGAGTTATGAACTAATATTTGAAGGAAATAATAAAAATGATTTTATATGACTGTGAATCAGTGCGATTACTAAACTGATTCTAAAAAATAAAAAAATGTTTCTATCATAAAACGATTTTTCATATCAGAACAACTTTTATGGTAAATTATGTAAATAATTTCAAAGCACACGCAACTATGTTACCAATTAGACTCCTTAGGTAATATTACCTCTTCAGAGATGATATTTTCTTTATTATATTTAAATCTAGTGTCCGACCGAAACTAGTTTTTACAACCGAAACCGAAACCGAAACCGAATTTCGGTTTCTGTCTCAGTTTCGGCCGAAATTAAAACCGAAACCGAAATTTCCTTTTATGATAATTCTTTATTATATTTTTTTACTTTGAGCCTATGTTTCTGTTAATTTTAGCTAGCTGCAGGTGCGTATGTGTTAAAAAAACTCTTATTTGATAAACGAATAGCTTTAATGCTCTTAGAAAATCAACAAAAAAAGAAAAGTATTACAAACTTTCTTCTTATGTGGAGTGAGATGTGTACTTCACGCAGACAAAAAATCATTGATCAATGCAGTCTTTATTATCAATATCAGTACTGTACTAATATCACATAATTATTATTACAGTTTCTTTGACAGTCAAAGTTTTAGTTATAAAAATAAATTAAAACTTGAGTTTGTAACAAAAAATATCAACATGTCAAGTACCTATTATTAACTCAAAGGCATATAATTACGCATTATCATAATAATAATTATGAAGTTGCCAACAAAAGATAGTTAAAAAAAAACTTTGTATTTAACAAGATTAAGTAAACAAAAACAAACTTTGTCTAAAAAACAAAATTACTTCTATCTAACCTTTGGTTATTATTTAGCGCGACAACTCACGAGCGCGAACGAAGTTTTGGTTTCGGTAGTAGTTTCGGCCGATTTGTTTCTAAAACCGAAACTATCTAACTATAAAATCGAAATTTTGCGCCGAAACTAGCCAAAACCGAAACCGAAACCGAACCTTCGGTCAAACTATTTAAATCCTCAAAAATTTCCAATCTAAGAATGATTTAGTTATAGAAAGTATATCAATTAATGTATTATAATGTATTATAATGTAATGTAATTATATAATATAATTATATAATATATATAATATACATATAATATAA
>NW_018020749.1:315874-353295 GCF_002006095.1 Pseudomyrmex gracilis
AAATGAATTTTAAAATATAAAATCTTCTAGATTCGAAAATACAATTTTTTTGGTGCACGACCGATGATACTCACTTTATATTATACCTTGTTTTTGATTAATTTAGATTTGCTAGAATTTGAGTTTGTACAATGACGGGCGATCGCCTTCGTCTTCGCCAAGACCGAAGAAAACCGTTCGACCGTCGAACTGGCAGAGCGAAACAGCCGTTTGTGACCTCTCGTACCGTACCCCGTGACCTCGACAGGGTTTTCGGTGACTTTCTCGGACGCGCGACACGTTACACACGTTCCTCTCCGCGGGAATCCCAGGGAATTCGGGGTCCGGATTCGGGACCCCAGGGATCGAGTTTTCGTGATAATCAAAATCCAAAAGCGAGTTTTGTGTCGAGCACAGGGCACGCTTCGCTTCCGGGACGCTTCTCCTAGAGAAAAACTAGTTTCCACGTCGCGGGACTTTTCGCCGTGCTCCTTCTGGAGCTTGCTCCTGTAATTGCCCTAGTCCACACGAGCTGGACACTGTCCACTATTAAGGGTGGGAACTTCGCGAGGAAAGACTGGTCCGTGCTGTTTTCGAACAAAACGTCGCGGCGCGCGTTGCCTCTCGGACAAGTAACCTGTTCAAACTTACCACGAGGAAGTGGTTACCTGATTCAGAATGCTGCGCGTTCAACGTACAAGTTATCGTATGGGTTAACGTCTGAAAATGTTGGATATTTAAAAATGAAAGAAAAGACGAAAAACTGAGGCAGATTGATTAGACACAAAGTTTTTTGATTATTCATTTTATTCGTCTTGGAACAACTAAATAAACAATTTAGTTAAATAAACGCCCCGTTAAATTACAACAAATCGCGTACGTTCTCAACACTAATATCATCAATATGAGAAGGAAATTTCCACTGCGATCATAAAAACGACAGTCACAACATCACGTGCATATTCAATGTAGATATCGATAAGGAAATGTTGCAACGTTAGAATGATGCAAACGTTAATGAATAAATCAGAATGCTTTGTCGTCACTAATAAATCAATACAATTATTTTAGAAGACTTTTATTAAAAATTTTGCAAAATCTAAAAACTGTTTTTTTTTGTAAACAAAACCGAATTTTTTAAAAAATAGTTAAAAATGGTTTTTTTATCGTAAATAAGATTTCAATGTACATACATGCAAATTCTAATAAGCTCTCCAGTAGAATTGTAGAAAACTAGTCGCTCTGATTCCCCTTTTTTATATTATTATTCTACATTTCGATATTTTTTATATTTTTATATTCATATTTTGTTAACTAGCAAGAAAATTATAAATAAATTTATTCGCGTATTGATCAATAGAAATGACCGCTGTCATTTCCGCTATTGACAGGTACCTGGTCGGGGTTGCGACGAGAATTGCATAAAAGATGCTTAGGAAGACACCTTACTGGTCTTCCTATGCGGGTGGACAAGTGGCTACTAGCTAGAGTAAGTGTAGCATCGCACGTTGCAGCGAGAGCGGGGAGGGTGAGTGGCAGTCGATGGGGTCCAGAAAGCCTGGGGCGAAGTGCCGAGTGCCACTTTACTCAGGAACCACGTGTTGGTTCGTGTCAGATTTCGGATTCTCCCGTTCTCTTCACAGAAACGTTCTTTTCGTCTCAAAATAACGTTCCTTTACGATTTATTTTTACGTCACCGGCGATCGAGATATTTCGCACTTTGAATGCCGCCAATCTCGTTGGATCGCCTCGCTACTGCACGTTAAAATACAATGAGTATCACAATTTGTCTCCTTTGTGTTAAAAAAAAAAAAAAAGAAAATTGATTAGTTAAAATATATGTTTTCTAGTATTTATATCTAATTGTTTTATCGATTTAAAATTTATAACACATACATTTATGTTTAAATAGTATTCGACCGTAATTATCAATATTTCCTAAATTTAATGTCAGCGCGGTTCGAAGACAGCGCAAACGATACTGCGAACAAAGAGCCCTCGTGTTCTCTTCGAACACATATCGATACCTGTGCTCAACAGTCAATAATGCCCCCCTTTTCTTTTTCCTCGATGTCAGAGATTCTTTGTGTAACCTCGAAATGGGAAAAGACACGAGGCACTTCCGCAACGCGACAATAATACATGGGGGGAGGGAAGAAAGTTCCGTCTATGAGCGCGTCCGACGATTTTAGGAATCCACAACGCGATTCCGCATTTCCCGCGTCGGCGATTTGCTCGACGGGCCCTCTACGTAACCTAACCTAACGTGAGGTATTGCGGGCCTCGTAAGTATATGTGGCACTACGACGGGGCGGCGGCGATGAGCACAGTTTTCACCCCCGTGAAACCCTGCCTTCCGCGACACGACCCTGTTGTGGTCGGCGCAGCTGTCCTGTGTCCAGATGTCCGGTTTTCAACCACGGGACGAACTGCTTGCTCACTGTGAGAAAACCAATCCGTGGTCGGGCTCCCTTCCTTCTTCCTTCTCGTTGCCTTTTTCTTTTCGCTCATGACTCCCTCCGATCCCCGTTTCCTTGACCGGATCCCCGGAGGCACATTAATTACTCCGCGAACGGACTCTCAGCATTATCCGAAATTTAATACGAGACAGCTACATGCTCCGTCGTACGTATATGTATGTAGGATGATTTGCGAAAAAAACACGTTATATATAAATATAATTATATATAAACGTTATGTATAAAAAGAGAGCGAGAAAGAAAGAGAGAAATTTTCACATATCTTTATTAGAATTTTCAAATCCTGTTAAAGTTCTTATTTTTTTTCTCTCTCTCCCTCTTTTGTCTCTATTGAAAATTTAAGTTTGGTGAGTAACATTTATCTTGTAATAGCACAGCTCTAGAGATTTGTGTAAATAATGTGTGCCGTTAATATAGTCTTGAATTCAATATTAGAGTTTAAAGAGAGAAAATGTTGGGCGCTTTACATTATTATTTAATATAATATTGAAAGACAAGATTCGATGATTCGATAATTATGATGACAATCCACGAAATTGTGTGAATTAATTGTAGGCGTATATGTTTGTGAAGTACCGACACAAAAGTGTGAGCGGCACATGTATAATATCATGCTCTGAGGGCCGATGAAAATTTTAAACGGGCAGTCGCGTTCCGGTCGCTGAAATCATTAATGGATCGCGCAGGCAGGCTGACGCGGCGTATATGATCAGCCGCAAAGAGAATAATCACGCGAAATACGTAGTGGCAGAAAATCAAAGAGAATTCGTAGCAGGAAATGCGGCCATTATCTTCGGCGTGTTCTTTCCGATCCTCCGAATTACGGATCGATTTCGCGTTTATCCTCGACTGCCGACAACAACGGACGACATTGACGAGGGAGATTGAAGAGGTCTATATATAATGGCCGAACCGATATCGATATCGAATCGCATCGACGATTTTTGATCAATAGCACGAGCGACGCCCGCGAACATATAGAATATGGATCGCTTTAAGTGCTTCCGAATATTTGCGTCTCATTGCCGTTGCACACGTCGAAAAGAGAAAGAATTCACGCGCGTCATAACGTATCTTGCCAAAGAGCTATTTACTCCTTGACGGTGAAAAAAGCGACAAAAATGAGACTGTAAATATCTCGCGCGTGAACATGTTGTTTAATTCTGTCTTAATGGAAATTACATGTTTCGAACAAACTTGAATGTGAATTTGAATATTTGCGTCGAGAAAAGAGACTTGGAACAACTCGGACATTTCCATTGTCTGCGTCTTGTTCTTTTTATCTGACAGGTTGTTAAATAGATTTTTCTACTTTATTTGATGTATGTGTAGCCACATGTTTCTCTTTAATAAATTAAGGTAGAGATTACACTATAAATACAGCTTATTATTTATAACCGTAATAAATATGACTACTGAAGACGTCATTTAGTGACTACAAAGAGATATGATGACCGTTGAAAAACGTCTTTCGAACACAGCGCAGACTCTAGCGAGTATTTTTTTTTCAGCCAGACGTAACACTTGACATGTTAAAACGAAGAAAACTTGAGACACGTCTCGCGCGATATACGAGCCGAGAATCTTTGAAGATGGACAATAATCGACTATCTAGATCTGAAAAATTATAGTTTATCCGGGAGAACACGAGAGCACCCAAGCCGTTCGCTTTATCGGCGCCATAACTCAGCGCTCTATCGCGCCTCGACCGCCCCATAATGAGCGACGCTAAATGCGTCGGTGTGATAACGCAATGCGGGAGGAAAAAAGATAGGAAGTGATTGGAAGCTTATGTGGCACTTATTGCGAGCACACGATCGTAAGAGAAGAACGAAAAAAGAAGCTCAGCTTTGATGGCGCTAAGTGGAACGCGCGGCGCGATCGCGTGACACGATCGTCGCGCGCACACGATTTATCAGGATTCGAGTAAATGAAGTCATCAACCGGTCTTGCATCCGTTCCCTTCTTTCGTTATAACTTTCCGATATTATTTATCCGAGGAACATAAATTGGTACCATTAGCGTATACAGAAACGGTTTTGAGACCAGAAATGTAATTCCCGTCGTTAAATTCGAGAAGTCTTCACTTCACGCAACGTACACTTTGTTAGTATACGTACAAGGAATTAATCACTCATGGAAACATTCCGACAAAGTGGAAAATTAAACTTGTAAGCGCGTAAAAAGTACTTAGGGGACTCCGGCATGATTGAAAGCACTATTTAGTGTAATAGCCGCGCGCATATACGATGGCTTTTGAGGAGCGAAAACGATGTCGAAAGCTGAAGCGGGCACGTTCTGCCTCTCTCGAGCAGGTCAAGGAGGACCTTTAAAACCTGCCTCCCTCCTTTCTTCTGCTCGCCACAAATCCCACGTGTCTACTCCATATAACGTTTACCCTCGATGCATTCGGGCATCTCGCTTCTTTTTAGACCATTCTAAATATGCATTATCCAATTTAGTCCGATTACACGGACTCGGCCATGACGCACGGGCTGCTTTGCTACCCAATCGGATCCTCCCCGTTCCTCTCTCTCTCTCTCTCTCTCTCTTTCTCTTGTTCTTTCTCCTCTCGTTTCTACCGACGACGCGCACCTACACGCTCGAACGTAAAAAGCTAATTTAAAAAAGCTTAACGGCCGAGACACCCGAAACGAGCAGCGTGCTGCCAGCGTTAATTCATGGCGAACCGCAAATGCTACCGACAGCCGTGATAACGATTAGGTGACAATCGGTTAACGTGACAGTGGTATATAAGAGATACTTTGCGGCGTTATATATAATTTTCGCTCGGTACAATTAATGGCCAAATGAAGGTATCTTATAATGAATGAATATATTATCTTATTAGCTAGATAAAATTTGCACAGTGATATAAATTGCAAGAAATTGGATTGCAATATCATCGGTAAGTCATTATATCGATTCGTTCGTGTAAACGTCAGGAGAACCTTTGAACCTTAGAACTTTGAAACAATTCAAAGAAAAAAAAAATTAATAATCATACAGAATAAATATCACACTCTCACATAATTTCTGTTGCAAAAGTGTATTTAAGAATCGTATTTAGATTATTATTTCTCTTAATCCAGTGATAAGAAGAAAGCAAGGTCCGATTTCAATCTAAAGAGTCTAGAGTTAAACGTGATGTAATACAGTCGCCGCTTAGTTAAAGAGGAAGAACAGAAGGAAAACGTCACAGGACAAAGATCGCGCTTGTGCAAGCGATGTTTAGCGCGAGATGGGACAGGCGAGAGAGTTACGCAATTCCACGGCACCGAGGTCGTGTTTGCACCCTGACCAAGCAGAAGTTCTCGGCTTATAACCGCGCAGCGAGAAAAATCGCGAGACGAACAAAACGCAGCGCGCGGAGCACAGCAGCGCTCGCGATGCTGAGGAAAAGAGATAAAAAAGATGAAGGAACTTGGCAAGCCATACATTTGCCACGCCATTAGTGCCAGACCGGGCGCTAGCCATCGCCATTAAGTAGAGAGAAATTGATCGATATTGCAGCAACCGGCCGTAATAACGCAGCACCTACTAGGTAATAATTAATCGCGGCCGCACTGCCATAAAGGCTGTTTTCATATCAATCTTTCGCGTTGACGTGTTGCCGGAAACAAGTTCGTGGCGAAAAAGAGAAAGAGACGGCGTTATAAAACGGTCGATGCCGATTAGGTGTGGAGATGAAGAAACCCATGCATGCGTTGAAAAATACGCATACGAGAGATACACTGTGTGCAATTCATGGGAACCGTCGAGAGCCAAGAACCGATTTTATTCGTTCTCACTTGAAAAAACAAAAACAGTTTGATTTGGTTTTTTCGTATTAAACAGATTCTTGTTAGAAAAAAGATAGTGTTTTTATCATTATTATTATTATATATTTGTTATTTTAGATTTAGATCGAAAGACATTTGGATTATATTTCACAAATATTTGATCAGATAGATTTTTTTCTTATATCTTATCGCAACTATTAACGGTAACGAAATCTTGCGATGAAGAGGAGAAAGCAACAGAAGTACAGACATGACGGAACTATCGATTAGTTCTTTTCAGGACTACGAGGTCGGCCACCGTTTCATCTCCTTGGACGGCGCGTAATGGTGACCGTTTCACGATTACGCGAACGGCACAGGCGAAAACCCCCTCGGCAAACAAATGACGAGCCATAAATACGTTGGCACCGAAGGTGCTAGGTGGGAGTGTCCGATATTAATAAGCGGTCATTAGGAGATATGGTCTCGGGGCTATGGACAATGGCGAGGGGCGGGCGCGAAATCGTCCGCGCGGAGAATAGACGGCTGTAAATCTCTCTTGGAGCCGACTTACGAAGAAATCGCTTCCCATGTGACGCGCGCATATCTTCTACACCGATTTCTTCGCTTTTCCATACTTACTCGTTAGAGTTTCGAATTATCGTGTCTCGAAAAGCTTTGTTCACGCGGCTTCGAATCCGCGAAAATTAGCGGACGTGATTTCTGTTTTTCTTTTTTTTTTTTTTTTGTTTTTCTCAAGACGTTCAAGCATATCTCACGAGAAACGCAACATACGAGATAACATGACAAAAACGTTAGCAAAATAGGTCAGTGCTATCAGGTCGGAGTCAATGACGCGTTGATTGTAAGATAATTGAGTTGTTGACATCGAGATTGTCGTATAAAAAGATGCTGCTGCTTTATGATTTTTTTCAAACAATAAGACGCAACTCGCTTAATAGACGGTTACAGATCGAATAATATGTCTTCTCAATGTGATAAAAGTCACGAACCGTATTAGTTCGTATGTATGTAAGTTCAAAAAAGAAAATCAAGTACAATTCTCTCTGCTTTTAAAAACTCCTTATAAAGTGTTTTTTTTTTAAACGTGTATAAACAATGACATGCGCAATAATATAAAGAACGTAACGGTAATATTTCTCAAATTTAGATCTGCGACCAAAATACCATGACTAATATCAATGCTGTTCTGTTTCTATTGAGTTCTCGACTGCGCCTCAACGAGAATAATTCGTCGACAGGATATCGATTCGACGCAGCGAGAACGTTTCGTGACATGCAGCATGCAACTTTCTTAAACTACGCGATGAGATACAACGCGATCTAGCTACATCGGGTTGCAAAGCCGCTGGTGAGAGACTTTGCGAAAGCACATTTGGAAACTCGGAGGACGAGAGAGGCGCCTCGACCGAATCCCGAAGTCGATTATTAATTACCGGCGCGCAATGCGTTATAATTAGCCGACGTGTAATCTGATTGTTGAACGGCCTGGATATCCGTGTGTCTAGTGGGTTATGTCTAACGATCCTCATGGTGGCAATTCATTAAGGTTGCATTACTGCCACGCCCCGATCGAGCACAATCATCGCGCGACCTAATTGCACATTATCACCTCGCGAGAAGAATCTCAAAGAAAAAACTCATAGTTCATAAAAATCGAAATTTCACAATTGATACAAATAAAAGAAAGTAAAATAAATTTACATAATTATTCTTTTATTCATTTACGAGTGATATATTTAATTAACAACAAATGAAATCTTGGAACACCGTCGCCCTCTTAAACGATGTCTCCCATGACATTCCACATTGTTTTCGGATGAGGCGCTACACGACCATCACCACGTGCCATTGTGAATTGGTAATCCTGGGAGCACTTAGCGACCAAGCCAATCCTCGCGCTGATTAGTAATATTGTGGCCTGATGAACCGAGGGCCCAAGTTGTCGGGCGAGTAGGAGATGAGTCCGTAACCTCGTTATCAACCCGCGGGCGATACGACCACCCCAACTATAACGCGAGGATACGCTGTTAGGAAACGGCAGGGACTTGATGGGACAGAGAAAGAAAGAAGAGATATAAGGACAGAGCGAAAGAAGGAGAGCAAATGACAAGAGACAGAGAGACGAGCGACACAGATGGATGGATAGATGGATAGCAAAGAGAGAGATAGATAAATAGATAGATAGACGAACAGAGAGAAAGAAGCAACATAACAAGACAGAGAGAGAGAGAGAGAGAGAAAGAGCCACCATCGGCCCCCAGTGACGAGGGATCGGAATATATCATTGAATTAATAACCAGTTGCACCGTCCTGGACTTCGCAGCTCGGTCTGGTTGAAAGTCCTAATAGTCCAGTCAAGAGAAAGGGAGAGAGAGAGAGAGAGCGAGTCATCATTCTGACAACGAAAGAAACTTTTGTGACTTGTGGATGATTGAAATAAATTAATCGCCGTCGGTGGCCGTCGATGCGCGCTAACTAAGAACTATTACATCGATCAAGCGCGCCTTGTTACGCGAGTTGATGCAATAATGCTCTTCCTCAGTCCATCTTTTGAAAAAAAAGTCGGCCGATTTCATTAATTTAACAAAGTATTGTCTTCTTCTTGTACACCCAACAACTGTTGATATACAAACACACGAATTACCGATCTGCATAAATCAATCAATATGTCGTGATATTTGATTTAAAATAATTACAAAAATACATTTTTACAATTTTAATTTTAATTTTAATTTATATAAAATGCAGCATTTTCCGCATTTATCTGTGCATCCGCATGATCGCGCTTGTTGTCTCGAATCTTCCGACCGAGAACTGTTCGAGGTCGATACTTACGGACACCCGGTGCACCGACTTCGACCCCATTGTTCGCGTAACTTCAAGAGCACGCGGGTTTGCGTGAGTTTGCAAGTTGGTCGACGTGAAAATCAATTCCGATGATCGGAAAATAATAACTGGTGCAGACGCAAATTTAGGGATCGCGCGCGTAACTCAGTGGAAAAGTCAGGGCGCACAAGAGACTTCCTCAGCAACAAAAAGATGCCGGCTATACAAGGGTTGCGATTTGCGGGTGCGCTCATTTAAACGGAGAAAACTGCGGGAGAATGAGAAATCGGTCGTGCGGAGGGCGTGCGGTGAGTCGCGACAATGCTCTAATCAAATGTCATGAATCGGCGCCATTATGCGCATCTGCGACGTGAATTTATAAATATGCCCGGAGGCGGTTCGCTTTTTGCCTCCCCCGTGAGTTGTGCCCGGCTCCAATGGTAACCTTTAATTCGACGATCGAACGATACGCCGCAATTCACATACGATTCGAAGCGTCTCTTTAATCATTTGACTTACACATGAAACTCCGACTTGTCTGAATTAAAAAGATTATTTATAAACTTGCAACTTTTACTGAAAATAAAAAACGAAACAAAAAAAAAACAGATATTACGAAGAAGAAAAATAATAGATAGAATAAACGTTACAAGAGGCGTATTGATAAAGAAAAAAACTTCGTTTTGAGAGTAAAACATTTTCTCACGTGCAACTATAATATTTTATCTGGAAAAATAAAAATTACTTATATTTTTAGAAAAATTTTCTCGTCGCGTTTCTCTTTGTCGCGATAAAAGACTGCGAGATATTTATGACAAAACGCACGGTTTAACAACGCCTTTGAGGATTCGCGTGCTAACTGTGCAACGATGCGAAACTGCAGCGCGTGGATGCGCGTTGAAAATATAGGACTCCGAACTCTTTCTCGCGTCGGGTAACAGAGTAACGCACGTATATGTACGCCGACGCTCGGCGTCAACGGCGACTCTCTCTCTCTCTCTCTCTCTGTGACGAGAGCGTAATCCACAAAAAGTTAAAAACACCCGTTGCGACAGCAGCGGAGGCAGACAGAAAGTGTGTGGAATTTAAAAAATTCAAAAATACCGCACACACCGCGACTTTTCGCTTTTGCCGCCGCGCGCACGGCAAAAATAATATCCCGTTTAATCCGAGAAGTGCGAATCCCGCTGAAGGATATGTACTGTCCAAGCGCGGAACACAGAGTATGTCGGTTACTCGGAGCTTGATACGCGCCGAGTTTTATCCGTGCAAAAAAATCGAGAGAAAGAAAAAAAAGATATATAAATCCGTCTCGGAGAGCGAACGAAAAGGAACGCGCGAAGCCTAACACAAAAATCCTATCACCGTGCTTTTTATTCAACGCGCGTGCCCAAAAAATTCTAATAAAAGCAGCGGCGACATTAAGGAAAAGGGGCGCGGGGATTAACCCGATTAATTACGTTCTGACATTCGATGCACACAGCGAACAGAGGTCATCGAAGGAATTCCTGTAACTTAAACGATGTGCATAAATCCGCTTGATGCAGAAGAGCTCGCTCTAAAACAATTTTTCGTCCCACTCTCCGCAACGTATCAGTAAGACCTCGCGACCTCCAGCGATAACCCAAAAGTCAAGGGCATTTGATTGACTCTCGAGTCTTTCTAATATAATCGTCCGAAGCGCGAGAGGAAGAGGAGAGTCGTTATAAATACGCAAAACCGCAACACTGACGCTTCTTGGGTGATTTGCGTGAAGAAGTAATTAATCAAATAAATGCACAATTTACTGCTTGAGACAGATATTTGCTATTTTATTTGTTTGTTTATTTATTTCAAAAATTACGTTGTTTGTTTAAACGATAGAAATTATTAAATATTTTAGATATATTAGAATATTTAAAATATTTAAAATATTACTAAATATTTAGATTTGAAAAAGAGAAGATTACACGTTAGCGAAAAAAATTATTTGTCAATGACGAAATAATTGACATAATCGAGTTAATTTTTTTCTCTCTTTCCTTCTCTCTTTTCATGAAAAAAACAACGTATGTATATATTTATATCGTCAACCAGCGTGGATTTGCTTATTAAACAGCTTCGGTCTCCGTTCTTAGTGCTTATATTTTCAGTACCAGGGATTTCACGATAACAACGCAGCGAGAGAAACAACATCAGCAATTACGCCGACACGTCATTATCAGCGATTTCGGTAATCGTTAAAGCAAGAAATTGAAGTTTCTCGTCTCAACCGGTTTTCTTGATCCCAATCTTGCACAACATAGATAGAACAGAGAAGACGAAAAAACGCGAGAGAGAGAGAGAGAGAGAGAGAGAGAGAGAGAGAGAGAGAGAGAATATTCTCGTAGATTAAACCATGGGGGTAAGAATATGGAGAAAGTCCAAAGTATTATCAAGGACGCAAAATACGAAACCAGTGAGATAAAGAAACAGAGAGAGATTTCGCAGTCATTGTGAATGATCAGATTTAAGTGTAGAGTTAGCATATTTTCTTAACGCGAACGTGATTGTAACCAAGGCATTGCTTTGATTTTGGGTTAGATAAAGGAAAATAGATTTTTAATAGCTACACTTGAAGTAAGCGCCAATTCCGTGAAATTATTAATCGTCGCCATCTTTAAATGATCATATTTGTTTGACTAGATTTTTTTGCTTCACTCTTCGAGCTTTATCCCCGCGGGCTCTCTTCATATATTCTTACCTTCATGGATGGAACACGCGCGAGCGGCGAGATATGAACATATTTCGCTTTCACGAAGACCTCGACCGAGTCCAAACATGAGAGGCGCACGTTTTGAATACGGACCACCCGTTGCATTACCGGCTTTGTGGTCGCATGCTCTTTTGATCTACCCCCATAATTAATCCACAGAGGTAACCGGAGACGCGTATGGGCGCACGGGGACCTACGGGGGCGGCTCTCTCATTCACCGGGACCCGAGACTGAGTTATTGAAAGGGTATCGGATATGAGAGGGAAGGAGAGAGAGACGAAAGAGAAGAGAGAGAGAGAGAAAGAGAGAGAAAAAAAAGAGCGACCGAAGCGCTGATTAACATTTTAATCAGGAGCGGAGTCACGTGCCGTGCGTTTTGTATCTCTAACCATAATGATCCCGTCGCTTACAATGAGCGCGCAACGGCGGCGTGCATCGAGTTTCGAATGTCAAATAACACACACGCCTCACCCGGAGAAACGACCACGAGGATGAATTGTGCCCGCGCAAAGATCGTGCATGCGCGCCAGCGAATTTTTGATCACGACTCCGTCGCCTGCGAATTGTTATGAAACATAATATAGATACGCTGTAAAGCAATAATACTGTGACGACAGTAAGTTCCGCGAGATAAGACACAAGCGATAGTGCGCGTATCATCTAACCAAGACACTTCAATGATTAATCAGTAAAACGCAAGAGAACAAATATATCACTGCTATTTAATGTTAAATATTTTCAAAAAACGTTCGTTTGTAGTGCAGCTACATGACAGGTACATTCCAAATTGCATCAAAACTGTCTGTGTGTGTGTATTAAAATAAGTATTACGTATAAGTGTAAGTTTCATAAATATGTAACACACACGCGTTGCCGAGTTATTTTCGCATAACTTTCGGCCCGCGCATTCCTCCGATTTGCAAAACGTGACCTTTTCCGACCTAATGATTGCCATCAGCGACCGGTGCAAGCCGGATTAGATCGCGATCACCTGTCGTCGGAAGAAAGCGTAAAAAAAAAAAACAAATCGTCTTCTCCCAAAGTCACATTTGACTCGAACTGACAAACGCGAGACGGTACGAAAACACGTCGATCGACCGGCATAATAATCATTCGCGAGAATCAAAGACGCGCGCGCGCAGCAGTCGGTCCGAACGGATGCGGCAATCGGGAACGTTCGTAGAACGACGAGCATTTGCATCCGTAGCAGCTGCAGGGGAACGGTAACTCGGCGATTTTTACGACAGGGGTCAAAGTGCGCAAATCACCTCTCCTATCGCGAGCCAATCGTCGCCGTAGGCTGTGATGTTGCGCGCATTGCCACGGACATACGTTGCTCGGTCGAATTAGCATAGACCGCGGCACATGCGTATTTATTATCGTTCATTAACGTCGACTGACCCTATCCTCGGCCGCGTGAAGAAGAGAAAACTGACGTCTGTGAAAAAAACAAAAAAAACGGAAAGAACCAAAGATGAAAAGATGAAATAAAAGAAGAATGACGAAAAAAAAGTGTAATCAACACGTTATTATTGTCGATATAATTAATCCATTATGTGCTTCTATAAATAGAAATTGTTTGTCGTTTTTTTGTTATTACGATGGAACAACAAAATTGAAAAAAGAAAATAACTTTGATGGTAATCGATTTCAAAAAACTTAATAGCTATTTCTCTGATTGTGTCACACTCGTCGAACAATGCTAAATCGTAATAGATGTATACGCATTCGTGATAAGAAAAAAAAAAGAGGAACAAGAAAAACAATTCGCGTGCGAACCCTGATGAACTCTCGACGGGATCGCGGACGCCTTGCGTGCAAATAACGCTCGTAAATGAGCTCAGGCCAAGAATGACCGACGTTCTATGACTTGCCGTCTCGTCGTCGTCGTCATCGAGTGTTTTATAAATCGTTATTCAGACGACCAAGCGACTAAATGTGTACTTGTCCGCATCTCCGCATTTGCGCTCGCGCGTGCACGAGCATCGAGGATGCGGCTCTATTATCAAGAGTTGGCCGTCGTTGTGCAACGGGGAGGAAAGGTCGCGTATTCATTCGTCGCGACGAGAGATGCATAGCGGAGCTCGCGCGCGCGCGCGAAGAGAAAAATCGCGTCACAGCCGCTCAATGGCCATCTCAATGGTCTCTCTCGCCAGGTGGTTTATGGGCCCGGAGCGGAAAATAGGTGTCGCGTCTATCAACCAACTCGGAAAAATCCGTCGCGCCGTTCCGGCTGTAGCGTGTGCCGCGCTCTTCCTTTAGTGCCACGGCCAGTTGACCTTTCGACGCGCACTTCCAATTTACGACACGAGGCATTTGAATTTGAATTGGACGCGAGAATAGACACGGGCGACATCAAGCGTTGTCCTTCCGCTTTCCGATTTGATCGCAAGATTGATGAACTTCAGCTCGGATGAGTAAATTTCACAGAATAGTCAAGAGAAGCGACATAGTTGTTTTGTTAATCGTATCCTATTATGTAAATTATTATTCACGTATTTTTCTAAATATAGTGAAGATAATAAAACTTACGGTATATTGTTATATACATATTTGTCATATGTATACATATATTGTTATATTGTTAGTGTTATGTATATATATATATATATATATTGTTATATTTTTTCCAGAATTTTTTTATACATACGTTGCAAAATCTTCGTTTTTCTTTTTACAAAGGATTGAAGTTTAAAATTTTGAAACTAACATATAAAAGCTTCTTCAGGCTCTTGTTCTAAAAAAACAACGTAAATGTCATTACATGTGAATAGATATTGTAAAATAAAATGTGTTCACTTTGCCACAAAAGAAGATTCTGAACGTCTTTGCCAATTTAGATATATTCTTACTGTTCCGTCGTATCTCACTAATTAATTCTCTTCACGTGCGGACCGTTTATCGAAATTTGCCTTGCATCCGGGATCTTCCCGGAATGTTCTGCGATATGAAATGTGTGTGAGGTCTTATATGAGGAGCGAAGAACATATGACAGCAAGGACTCCGATTTCAGATCCCGGAGTAAGTATACGCTCGTGTAACAACGTCGCCGTGCCGCATATGTTTCTCCCGTTATCGTCGACCAATAAATCGGTCTCGAGACAGTTTAAAATGTACTCGAAGAGAAATCACATCTGTCGATAGCGACGCGCTATAATCTTCGAAAATCAGTGCTGCTGCGCTCAAAAGTAACGGATGCGCGTTAAAATTTGATTCCTCTTACTTTTCTCATACTACAGTAAAACAAATGCCATTTAAGTAATCAAATTTTACTGTCTTTGCATAATTCTTGTACGAAAAACTCGGCTTTACCGAGAAAACTGAGCCGAAATAGAGAAGAGGCTACCGCAGGGTGAAACAGTAGTCGTGGGGGGAGGGGGAGCGAGAAGCAGAGAAAGAGACGGGAAGTCGTAGAGGGTAGCAAGAGAGAGAGATCCCGCTTAAAATAGGGAGCAATAAATTGTCCACTATCTTTGCCGGGTTAAACACATTAAAGCGTCTTGAGATAAGACCGCCTGGCGGCTCGTTTGTTCGCAGGGTTGCCGGCGACCGGCATGAAGGACTGCGGCGTGTTATCCGTGCCGCGAAAAGAGAAGCACCCGGTATGCAGAAGCGAGAAGAAGAAGAAGAAGAAGAAAGGAGAGAAAGAGAGAGAAACCCTTCCTATTATTCTTGCCACCGGTGGTTGCTGTGTACTCTACGTTCTGGCGCACCACCAGAGCTCTGAGAACACGCCACTACCGCAAACGGCCATTGAGCGCGCCTCCTAACACTGAACGACCCGGTCCGGGTGTATCGGCCATGATTTCAAGGCATGCGCTGTAAAGAACGCTACCAGACGATCAGAAAACATCCCTCTGCAGAAATACGCTTGACGTTCGAAAAGAGACCGTGATAAAGACGTTCCAAGTTTCGCGCAAATATTCCTTGTAATCGAAAAAGACTCAAAGAAAAACAGCTTTCTCCATAGTATTTATAAATAACGGTTAATTTTATTTCAAAATTTAATAAAAGAAATGCAAACTGGAATTGGTGGAACAATATAATTCTTTATAATTTTTTAATTCTTAGTCGTTGAAAAATTCAAGAGATCATTTCCGTTGCAAAACATCGCGCACTATTTCTCTTCTGCGTTTCGAGTCGGACTCTCTTGAGAAGGGCGCAGGAACAAAATGCAAAGAAAAATTGCTTATGCCGCAGTCGCGCAGCTGTGCGCAACGACATTTTTCTGGGCGCTCTTCGAAGGGGTTAAGTTTAAATTCGCGTGGATAATGCGCGCGACAGACGGCGCCGCGTTTCGATGGTGGAAAGGCGCGCGCCCGGTGTCTCTCCCACGAATTCGCAATTACTCCGCAATTAAGAAGCGATTATTTTGCATAGACGAAGACGACGCGCCGACGACCGACTCGCGCCGTGTGTCACCAAGAACTTACGCCCGAATAATATTTTAACGAGTCTCGTAATCCGATTCCTCGCGCGCATCGAGATTCATCTCCTCTCTTCCACCTGATCTCAACCAAAAGTACGAAGAAAAAGATACTTTGCATATTTGCGATCTCTCTTTCTAGAAATGTATCTCAAGACGATTAGTAAGAAGGAAAAGATATATTCGCGCCGCCACAATTACGCATGTCGGAAAATAACGTCGAAAAAATTGTGAATTTTTACATGTCAAAAAAAGAACGACTATGCGACGAGAGATATCAATATACATAAACGTAGTTATACGTAAATAATTAATAAATCATGATTCAATTTCAACAATGAACTTTGCGTTTATTATTATTATACGTAATATGATAGGTTGTAATTTCATCTAAAGGTTATTAATGTTTGTTACGACACTCTTTAGCACCAAAGCTTGGGAACCTCAAAGCAAAATTACTTCCTCGTATTTCAGTTGCCTGTCCGTCGTAATGACATCGTTCTCCTCTTCTTCGAGCAGTCTTAAAATTATTTCTTGGTACTCATATCGGGTATAAAACAATTTTTTCGCGCTCTTAAGTTCAGTGACATTTTATGTCGACGCCAAGTTTAAATTATTACAAGCTTCTTTTTAAATAAAAAAAATTGAATATTTAAACGCACATTATATGTAATTCCAAAACCTATAAATATTTTCTTGTAAGAATTTAATAACTAAATGTTACTAACTTGTTAACGCAACAATTAAAAAAGCTCATAAGAAAATAAAACAGAGTGTTAAGGCAGATGCGAGCCAAACCGCAAGACATACATGTGTGTTCATCAAATATAAAACCAAACGTTTCGATCCGTTTCATTGAATCTTCTTCAGTACGCAAACTACTGTATATAAAAATCAAAAAATTGACAACATATACAAAGCAATAAAAAAAAGAATATAAAATAAAAGGAATCTTGTCAATAATAAAGTAAAATAAAAATTAACAGAGATTGACCACATTTATGATGCAAAATATATAACTTCGCCGCTCTTCAACAAAACACCAGAGACCACTCCACAAGTTTAAAAAACTGTCAACAATCTTCATAGAGCCAACATAAGGAATGTTGACACATAAATAATGTCTCCCCCAACACAAGGCCAAATTGTGTAAGATTATGCAAAATAAACACAAAGAAGCTTACCGATGTAACAATTATTGTTTAAATATTATTATTTAAAAAATTAGTTAGGGTGATATTCGGGATCCTTCATATATGTGATGCAAAATTAGCATTCTATATGATTTAAAGAATTGTAATTTCAAATCAAAAACCTCACGTGAAAAATATTACACGTTAACACATATATATATATATATATATATGTATATATACTCACATTTCCGCACAACACCCTGCGAACGGCTCTTTTAATGACCTTATATTTATATATTGATTAGTTTAGAAACTACAGAGTCCGAGAGTATAATCTCTATTAATTATTAATTATCATTTAACTTTAAATTTTTCTAATAAAGGGAAATATGGTCTTAGTTTCTCTTTGTCGGACACAATATTGATAGAATTTTCTTATAATCTGATACAGAACATCTCGAAAACCGATCTTTTAAAATAAACACTTTCAATGTTTAAAAGTTTTGCTAATTAAAATCATGTCCTATATTAATTCTATGTTCAGTGACTACTGAAACGTTTTCAATATTTCCAAAATATTTTAATATTTCTAATTGATCTGATTCTTATGCTCCGTAACTCTAGTTTGTAGCTTTATTTTTGTTTGACTAATATGTAACTTGTTACTATATGACTTGTTTGAGAAAGAGAGAAAGAGAAAGAGTAACATATAACATCACAGTTTCTACATTTAATTTGATATATCACATTGTTGACATTTGGTTTTTATATTCAATAAATAACACACACGTACATCTTGGTTCTGCTCTAATTGTTGCTGATACAAATTCAGCAGTCGTCACATATAAAACAATTATCTGAATCTTTTTTGTATAAAGAAAAAAGTAACACAAAACAGATTTCTAAGAAGAATTTTCCGCGAGATTTGTGATATGTGTGAAAGAGAATCGAGAAACAAATCAATCTCACGAGCAACACGTACAGCGGTTACGAGTTAGCAGTTGCAAACGTGACTTGTGATGCGATCGCGCGATATGAAGCAACTGTTACATCAAGCGCACGTATACACGCGAACAGCAAACGCACACGAGTCCGAGATGCATTCAAGTCCATTAATTAACAGTAATAAACCGTGCAAATCGCACGAATAATATTCCTGCTATCCACTCACGTTCTAATTGGCTTTAGTCGGGGTTTAAGTGTCTTCTTTCTTCTTTTCGCAATTAAAAGAATAAAATCTCACAGTATATAAGTTTGATCTCAGCGTTCTTTTGTGTATTTTTAGAGTATGATGAGATTTATGAGATTCCTAATTTATGAGATTTATGAGATTCCTAATTGTAAAATAAAAGTGATATATGAGTAAGAGCAATTTTTGTCAAAATCAACGACTGTTATTTATGTTCATTGCAAAATTTTACTTGTCAGCCATCTTTTTCTTCACTCTCTCTCTCTCTCTCTTTTACTCTTTTCTTCTTCCAATCTTTCGGTATATATATTATTCGTTCGTTTTCTTCGATAAACATATGTAATTAAAACATGAAAAACATTCTTACGTTATTTGATAATTTGCTTTTCCTCTATAAAAAAACTTAAATTTGTAATTGTTCTCTAAAATTAGATAGAGAGGTAAACGGGAATTTCTCATATACGTGATGCAAGTATAGCATCCTATATGAATTTAGAAACTGAAATTTCAATTCAAACTCACGTGTAAAATATACGTAAGGTGTGATATAAATATATATATATATATATATATATATTTATTATACGCAACAAACATCCAGCGTAAAACTCTCATGACTGTTTAAAATTTCGCGTAGTTTGTAACTGTTCTGTTTCGAGAAAAAACAGCGACAATTGAAGACTAGAACGTGTTCTATGTCCACGGAAAATCATATGAATATTTTAGCTCTCAGGCGATATAACGGTGAGTGGTTACATCATTGCGAGAATGAACACGGAAAGTCTCGCGCCATCTAATTCCATCGTTCCTCGTAAAAGACGCATGTTATTTTCCAGCAAATAACTTTACAAGGTCAGAAAGAAGCGGACAGAATAGGAGGTTGATGAGCGAGTCACGAAGTTATCTCGGCGATTCGGTAATATCGCGCCGGACGACAAATTAGCGTTAATCCCGGGTCGTTAGCAAGATCGATGTCGAAGATTTCACTTAAGGGTGGCCGCGGAAACCGATGACGGGGGAGAGTTGGAGAATGGTTGTCACATTGCTGTCGTTGTCTCGCTTGTAATGAAGTGAGTGAACGAATGACCGACCGATATAACTCTCCGCGACCAGAACGAAACATATATTCCAGAAGATTGGGAGGGGAAAAAAGACAAGAGTAAGAGAAAGAGCAAGAGCGAGAGAAAGATGGTTGACAAGCGAGCGAGTTGGAGCACCCTTCCAGGACGACCGCGGATCAATCCACCCTTGGTTGTCCACCCTTAGTCCGAGCTTTTGGTCTCCTTCCTCTCTCCCGCGCCTTTCCTCATCCTCGTTCCCGGTCCAAGGCTACAACCCCGAAGTCCGGCCCAGCCGGATTATCGACTCTGCACAGGGTCGCCGGATATATTCCGACGAGGACTTTTCCGGTCGAACTTGGAATTTCAATGCGTTCCTCTCTCTCGCCACCTTGTTTCTCCCTTTCACGATCGCGCTGTTTCGCCCAGGTTTTGGACATCTTCCAATATTGGGACATTTTAATGTGCAATTTAAAGATTTAATTATTCTTAATGCATCTGTTATACATACTAGGACTCAGTATGTGTCACACGGTTGAAATTAGTAACAAAAGACCGACAAATCGCGCTCCAGTGCTAACAAAAGGCTCTCACGAGCGATCTGAAAAAGCAAATCGCCGATAACGACTCGCATATACTATCCGAAGAATGTCCGCTCAGCTCTCTCGCGTGGTCGTCGGTTTCTGTTCTCGAGAGGGTCGTATCTCGCGGTCGTATTCCGTCGGCGGCCCCTCCAGCGAGGCTATCTTGATCTCGTCGAAGAGAGCACGAGCGCGTCAGTCTCGCATCTGCGGATTCGGCACGCTTCGGCCTAAAAGGAGAAGAGCGAACCGATGACACCCCGCCGCCCCGGGACAGAATCTTCTAAGAGGCTCGATCGTCTGTCCCTCCAATCCGCTTTGGTCTTCTCTCTTCTTTCTCTCTTACCGTCGTTCTTGCGCGCTCGAGCCTCGTCGCTCCGAAGAGACCTTCTTATTCGTTCGTTCGCCCTAACTTTTACGAGCGTCTTCCAGCGAGAGAGTCCCGTAATTGCCTCTTTAGCGGTACCCCCGGTACTTCTTGGTCCCAACCGAGGAGGTATCGGGAGATAGAGAGTCGAGTGGCTTCTCTCTTCTCGTCTGTCTCCTCTCTTCGTTCTCTGTCCTCTGTGTATTTCTATCTCTCTCTCTTTCTCGCTTGCGCGCGCGCGCGCGCGACTCTTTTTACTTTCGTTGTGCGCCGCGAAACACGAAAAGCGACGCTGTTTGCGACGAAACTTTGTATCTCGTTTGACATCGTTGGGAGCTGCACCGCGATGATGCGCTCGGATGCGGCGGTTTGTTCGTGGTAAACGATGCCGATAAAATCAAGAGCGAAAGATGTCGGGACCTCTCCCGGCAAGTTTTGATGACCGACCTTCGAGACGCGCGCGCGACGACATCGATATAATACAGATGCTTCGTGTTCACGATAACTTCGCGCAAAACTATCTTGAGAGTTGCTCGACGCTCGAGTTTCTAACTCGAAGCAAACGTAAACAAAAATAAAACAATAAAAACCAGACAATTTGAAACATATAAACAATAACTTGTTTGTTAAAAACGCAAAATTTCTTCGATTTCTTAAAAATCTAGCTCATATCCATAGACAAACATGTTTCTTATGTTAAAATGACTTATCTCTCTTGCAAATTTATGTCAATTAACGGTTACAAGAGCAACAATACGATAAGAATCTTTGCGACGAGAAAACCGAAGATCTAGATGAAACATCAGGCTCAAGCAGTTGGAGAGACAAAGAGAGAACAAGCAGGCGAGGAAGGAAGAGAGGCGAAGAGACACGAGTCGACGCGTGCTCGACTTTGGCATCTTGCGGTCGTAATCGAGTAACATTCCGCGCGTCAGCGATACGGTGCAGCATCCAGGCGCCATTGCCGATAGGGGCTGGAGTGTCGGCGAACCGGGCAAAGAGGAGAAAACGGGGTCCGGGGAGAAGTGGTGGGTGCAAAGAGTGAGGAGTATATATGCACTTTCTCGAAGCACCCACTCGTCTTTCTATGTCGACGCGACTCCGCCCGTCCTGCATGTTCCGCCCGTTCCATTCCGTGGCACCCGCGCCGATGTGCTTTTAACGCTCGAGTGTCCACACAAGTTCCTCTCTCGTTCTATCCACCGATATTCCACGATGTCGCGAATCAATCTTCTATCTTTCCGCGCTACGATCACGATCTTCACTTTGTGGACAAAACTCTCTCTGCAATTAGCCGTTGACATTCTCATGGTTTCCTGATTTTCTCGACATGTTTGCACGATGACAAGGATATATATAAAATTTTGAAAATGCGCACTTCAATTGTATGACAATGTTTTTTTCGCGGAGATATAGTTTGTTTATAGTAAAAAAAAATTAATAAAATTTGTACTCGATAAACTGTGAATAAAATGTGCATGTTTTATGCACGTAAAGATTTTATCAAAACTTGTTGTTGACGTACACATGTTACAAGACGCAACTATTTATATGTATATTCAGCGTTTCTTTCACATATATATTCAGTATTCTGTTAAACATTTTACTAACTGAATTCTCTACTATTCAAGTATTTTGTTATCCGGCCGGAATATCTTTTTCTTTTCTACAGGCAGAATGTTTAGCATAACATTTACTTTGACAACAATATGATAATTTCTTTATTTTGCGATGTGTTAGTAAGGAAAAAAATAACGAGTTTTACGTTGAAACGCGTTTAATATAAAATTAACATAATTATTCACATAGTAAAAAAACATTTATGAAGATAATAATAACTTTGTTACCATCGCTTCTTTTCCTCAGTATTTAATATTTATATCTCAATAGAAAAGGGAAAAGAGAAAATATTTTGTAAAAATTATTGCGCAAACATACGTTTGTTATTCTCTCGGGGCATAGTGATAACAAGAGTTCGAGGTGGTTTGCTGGTGGAGCTTCAAACAGGAAGTCACATTTCGATAATGTGTAACGAGTACAAGTATTGCGAGCGAAACGTACCTTTGAGAAGATACGAGATACTATTGTGTCATTTCTTTATACACGCGCGTCCAAGTGGGACGATAATACGTTGCGCTTACGATGAACCTCGAGGCATAGAAGAGGTTGTACTCATTGGCATAACAAATTTCAGCGAGGTGAAAATTGTCAATTGTCGTGAATGTGACCGGCGTACCCGTGCGGTGTTTACAACCGTCAGTGTACTCGCGCGCGCAACGCCTAAACAGCCTCAATGAAGTTCTTCATTTAAATGGCAAATGATGTTTACGACGAAGTTATCGTCGCGCGACACCACCTATTCAATTGTACGCACCTAGTGAATTTTCACATAACCTTCGCACGCGTAAACAAATTCCGCTCGATCGACAAATTTTGTTCGAACTATGTGTGAAATTCTTCGTGCAGACTTAGTGAAGCGACGAGTCATAAAGTAGATCCGCGATTGCGGTCGCGAAGAGCAGCAAAACATTGATAACGCGATACTAATATGTACGTACTTCGTATATCAGCAATTACGGGAATATGTTACGAGTCGTCTTTTCAATTAGTCAACCGACAAAAAACGGTGAAATATTCAATTCAAAGAGACGAAATATTCCTCGATGGCAATAATGTAATAAAGTAATTTGCACTTCGAAATCGCGCTATTCGGCAACGGTTAATGGAAAAAAAATGTAATAATGAAAGAAATATTCGCTAGAATTTTTTTCTCCTCTTTTCTTCTCTCGCACAGCTCATCAGTTCCTTTTTTTTTTGTTCCAAAACTAGTTGGCGCCTCGCACATTGCCACGCATCAAAGACTCACCGTCATAAATCGTCGATAACGGAAGGCTCGATTCAGTTGCTAAATTGTCCGGCGTGATAATATAAGCGGCGCATCGCGCGCGCGCGCGGAAGCCGTTCCTATCCTTCCGCCCGGTGTGGTTCCGACGACGACAAGGACTAGACAGGATCGCGGAAAATATGTCTCACGGGATACGGGAACTCGAAATTTATCATAACGCGCGTCGCGTTTTAACGGTTAACGCCTTTAAAAGGAAATTACATCCAAAGTAATATCCGCCGCGGCGCGCATTGAATTCGAGCGGGTGTTTCATTATACCATTACGTGATTTAAATTTATTATCGGACGCGATCATCGTCGGACTTTAAAATTGTCGCGTCAACCCGGCGACGCGCATCCGACGCATCGCGGACGCGCTTATCCGCTCCGTTCTTTGTATATACATGTATGTATTTTGTATATACATGTGTATATGTATATATACACAAGTCAAGTTGATTATTACACGCATATACAATAAGTCTGTTTGAAGTAATTCGATAGTGCGAATATTAAACGCTGCAAATTAAATTAACCAAAACAGCCGCTCGTAAATTAATTACGATCTGCGCTTTATCACAAAGAATACTATCAATATCTCAAAATACGTAATACTGTTTCCAATCGATTTGCACAAAAATAATTGCAATACGTAAATAAAAAGTTGTTCTTTTTATCGACAAAGAAGATTTCTTAAAATACACCTACGTGACACACGTTATTTTACGGCCGAGACGCTGTTCTTTTTTGAAAAGCTGGCTGCTACGATCGATATCGCGGAGAGGATATTCGATATCTTTCAATCCGTTCTGTTAACATGTAATAGTTCTCAGAAAGGGTCCTCGCATGAACCTGCTGACGTGGCGTGTCGCGACAATAACCCGGCGATGCTCACCTGTCTTTTCGATGAGATGGCTAAACGATACTTGTATCAGGTACTCATCCGACACCTAATACGGTTACCGGTTTTAAGCCATTCAAGGTAGTCAGATCATTTTTACAGAGCTCACCGGGACAAAATCATTATAGCTACAGAGATAAAAGTCTAATTGACATTTTTATTATGTTTCTAAAATTACGTAATAATTTTTCTATAAAACAAAAAAAAATAATAAACACGTATAGATTGATATACGTCGAACTGCATTTTTTTAAAGACGAAAAGCAATGTCGATTTCTTTCCGCTGAATTACCGCCGACACCGAGCACTTGGACATCAGCGCGCATTCTCCGCATCTATTAATTTCAGGTGTCACACGTGTCGTGTCCGGTCGAAAGATAAATGAAGTACATGCAGCCGCGTTCCAAGTGCCACGCAGAACAATATTTAGATAACTGTTCGCTTTCAGAGACGTCACGAGCCGGCAAGGAAGAGTATACATACAACTGTCCAAGATGACGCTCACCAAGATGATCTCGCCAAGACGAAGAGGCGTTCGCTTCGCTCGCTCTTTTCATATCGAGATGCGCGACCGATTCGCGCGCGCGTTTGTCCCCGCGATCGTTTTCTCCTCTACAACGTGTCCGCGGCGATGCGGCAATCGCGAGCGTGTTCCGGACCGATAAAATAAACGCTGAATAGTCACCGCTCTCGCAGGATAGGTGCCTTTCTCCGCGATAGATATGATTGATCGCGCATCGGTCTCTCGCGCGCGTAATATTATATATTTCGATACGTACGCGGCCGGCGGCGATTCCGCGGCGACAACTATCGACAGATGCTTTGAATCGGTCGGCTGGAAAGCGTCGCGACATAATAAGCCTATTGTAAAGAGTTCGATCCACACGCGCCACGCGGAGGACAATCCTTTTTCTCCCCGTCTTCTTGGCTCCGCGCCGCATGAGAAATCGATCATGTTCGAGAGACAAGCGAGCCTTCGTCGAGCGAAGAAGAATGGTGATATGCGTTCGCACATCGGTTCACAATCGATACTTGGCCGATAAAGAAGGAAGATACGCGGAGATCGCGATCGTTGCGTGTTGTGTCGCGAAACGAGAATTCTAGAAGAGAAGCGCGTTTGCCTTAGCGACCCCGACGACTAACTTCGCGGGATGACCGCGCGAGATTCTGTCGTCTGGATCGTATTGCGGTCGAATACCTTACGATATTGCGGCCGGTGATGTTTCACCGTCGGGAGCGGAAAGGAAGGAAGACAATGAGAAGGATCGAGAGCGGGTGTACGCGAGCGCGAGGCCAGGATAAAAGGAAAGATGCAGAGGGCGAAGACGGGAGGAGCGCAGCTATTTCTGAATCTTTAGTCGGTTTACAAGTAGCAGGGTCACGGGCCGCCCCATAAAGAAGCATGACTTACATTGCTGCTATGTGGGCGCGCACCACGAAAGTCTGCCATCTATCTCCGAAGCTCGCCCAGCCTCCCGCCTCTGGATGCCCATCCGTTGTTCCGTTGCAGAAAAGGGGAGGAGGAGGATCAGAGAGAGCACAAGAAGTCTGGTCTTTGTGCCGGACGAAGGAATAAAAGGGAGACAGAGAGAAAGAGAGAGATGAAGAAGAGAACGAGCTCAACTATGGACACAGCATCGTCCTCGCAACCGACTACAGATAGTAAACGACTCTACCGATTTCTTATGCGAAATCTTCGCCGATTCGTACCGGCAAAAACAAATGCGTCTTTTTATGTAATAATTGCACAGGTCGGTTTTTGCGATAAAAGAAAACTGTTTCTAAGATCCGGTTTGGGGAATGTATCCAGAAACGATTGCGTTAAAAGAGTACTGGATACCGACTATAGAGACCTGTAAACCGATGTTTCTAAGATTTCCACTGGTGTCGTATTTACTGCGTCAAATCAAATTTCTGCTCCTACAGAAATAAATCAATTGTGCCAATACTATATTTCTCGCTAACTTTTGATTGTCGAAAATAAGCAAAAAGCTTTTACTACTACAGTTTTCTTCTGTAACCTCATTATATATTTATGTAGTAGAATTATTTGTAAACTTATATACATACTTAAACTTATTATTTTATCTAGCGATAAAAGTACAACAAAAAAGAATATAATGAGACACTCGGATTATGATTAGAATGTCTAGTTGATGAGAAAAAAGAATATTCGTGATGACAGTATAGATTATCATATGCTATCGTTAGATTAGATTAAAGAAAAAGCATTATATACCCATTTTCAAAAGCACTATGTAGTTTTTTATTTTTATTTTTTATATTTCTATAGAAGCACTTTTCATGCAGTAAATAAAATTAGAAATTAGAGAAATTTAGGTTTTCAAAACGTCGGTTTACAGGTCAGTATCCAGTACCCTCTTAACGTCAGATAAATGGTTAAACCAATGAAGTAAAACTTGCGAGAGTAGCAACGGATCAGTGATATTGTATTTGGTGCGTGTTTGTAACAAAAACGTGAAGAAGTGCCATTGTCAAAAACGCGTCGTACTAAGGTCGCAATTCGTTTACCACTCGACATCCTCTAAGCGTGCGCGATAACTCGTACTTCAAAGTTATCCCTGGAGGGCGAGAAAAAAGAAGTGAGAAAAAAAGCACGTGGATAGCAAGAAGCGAACAGACAAGACATATGAACAACTTCTCGGTCAATAGTTGCGAGCGAGGGAAGAAGCTATCTCGCGCTTCGCAGCCACGCTGTCTGAGTGGTGAGAAAGAGAGAGAGAGAGAAAGAAGAAGGAAAAGTGAAGAGAGAAGAAGCACGAGGAGACAAAACGGGGAGACGACAATTCTCTCTCGGACACCGCGCGCGCGACTATAAGGAAGAACCTCTTAATCGGGGACCCGGACCTCAGCAGGGCACCGGGGTCTTACCCTCGTGGCTCACCCAGGCGGCGCGGTGTATCTCAACGAGGCTGACCCGCTATCCCACCACGCCGTCACCCGCGGGCCATCATCGTCGATCACCAGCGGAAGAGAAACGCGGCCTCCAGTTTGCTTCTCGGTTCACTTCCCATCGGCTTTGCCCCGCATTCGTGTAATCAGCCAACGATGACCCTTTACGCACACCCAACACGCGGCTGCGTTCGTGCGCGTCGCGCGAGCAGAGACTCGTGCCGTTTTTCTCATCACTCTTGATTAAAACGTCCGATTCGACTTGGAGATGCAGGTCGCGCACTTAAGAGATGTGCGTAAAGAGGTTAACACTTCGTGTCATTAAGTACAGATTATATTTTTCTTTTTTTTTTCAGATATAGACATAACAATCTTATATGAAAGAATATATAAAGAATATTTACTCAAAATGTTTTATATTTACTTTTTTGTAAAACAAATAAGTAAAAAAGTTAAAACAAAAGATAAGGTTTTATCCACAAAATATTTTCAATAAATGTGTATAGAAGATCGATACGTGTGACGCATAATGTATATCTCAATTGTTGTATGTCTCCAACTGTTGTAATTAATGTATATTTTAACTGTTTCATCTCTCGTACAAGTGTACCGACGAAATCCGTTGCATAACAATGTCTCGTGGATCGCAGAGGCTTCGCCATTCGGAAAAGTTTTCGATCCTTTTTTCCGCAGAAAAACCATTGACGATAGAGCTACGTCGTCAGTTTCACGGATCGAAACTTTGTCGTTAATTTAGCGAGCTTTACTCTTTCTCCCGAATCCCTTTCAACGGTTTTTTCCTCCCCGAGTCGTCCACGACGTAGTTGAATCCTATCCTACACCTGTCGCAACTATCTGGATCTCCGTCACTTTTTTAATCCTGTACCGACGATACGGTCGACTTTTTTCTTCCGACTAATTCTATATCAAAGCCATCCACCTTTCTGGTCTCTAACTTCTTCCGGTCCGTAAACGGTCACATAAATATTTCGTGGAAGATGCCAGTCTCGAGCTACGTAATAAAATATGCCGGTCGCATCGTAAATTTTGTCTGAGAATAGGTATTTGCAAACCTGCGGACTAAAGCAAAGCACTATTTCATCGAAACAACGACATCGCAATGTGATCTCCATAGACAAGAAATTGTCAAGACAATCAATGTTAATTCTCGCTATGGCGAATATACAATTATTCGTTTCGTATACTTACTTTATTAGATAATAACAATAATACTCTTTGTGTGTGTAAAATATCTGGTTTTAGTTGTGTGCATAAAAACACGACCGTTCGTAATACATTGAAAAATTATCTTAACTATGTTAACTATATATTGAATCCGTGATATAAAAAAAAAACACTACAAAAGGCCACTTTGATAAACGACGATGATCCCACCCGCTAATTTCTCTATCATCCCCCAATTCTCTTCTCATTGCTCTATGTTCATCGTTATTTACGCGCGCGCACTCGTTTTCCCCGGTAACACGCGGTCTCTTCTGTAACACAGGAATTACACGAAAGTGCCGAGAAGAGGGTGGAGGAGCGGCGGAGAAAGCAACCGCGCGGTTGCACGGTCCGGTGGATGCACAATGTGCCAGAGAGACCACGAAGACAACAAATCCATCATCTCCGGTGAGAGAGAGGCTGAAAGGGCTTCACCGCGGGTAGCGCACTCTGTGTAATTGTTGCCCCGGCTCCCAGTGGCCCGGTCTCTACCCCCAGTGCCATCCCCCGATACGCTACCACTCTCTCTTTCTCACCCCCTATGTCTCGTCGTTGTCGTCGTGGCCTCGTTCGTCGTCGTTGATGGTGGTCGTATCTCAACGACCACCACGTTTATTACCAAGTTTTACAAACGTTTAAAATATAACCCGCGCGCAATGGACTACGAGAAAAGAGAGAAACGGAGAGCGAGAGAAAACAGTTAGGGGAAGAAGAGACTACGAGAGTATCGGAGATATATAGTAGTGTCGCGATGTACCGGTGCTCCATTGTTCATCTCTACCACACACGCGCGCGTGCTTATATATAGCTCCGGGTTTCTCGTTGCCTCTCTTTCAAACCTCTCACTCTCACACTCTCTTCCTCCTCCGCGCTTTACTCGCTCTTTCTCTCTCTTACATTTACATCGAGCATTACGTATGTGCCTTCGCGCGATGACACGGGCCATTGAATACCCAACTTTCGGATGCCTCTTGTCTCTCTTCGTTCAGCCCTCGTGCAGAACTCTTGAACCCCCTTTCTCCCCTCCTCTCTCTCTCTCTCTCTCTCTCCTTTTTCGATCTCTCCACCTACCGTCATCCGCTCGCGAACAAACGTTAGAACGCAAAAGAAGTATCTCTGAATGAGCGAGTACCTACGGATACATTACGGAGTTTCCCTGTTATTAGCATTCACTGTCTCTCTCGTCGCGCGGCCACGAAGCCGAGAGCCGAGCGGTCATTATGGAGATTGAAACACCGTTCGGGCGATGCGTTCGTTCTGTCCGTTTTCCCTCCTTCCTTTCGTTCACCTCCGTTCCATGTCCCAGGGAGAACCAAATCTTTACTGCGTTATACAAAAAAAAAACAAAAATGAGCGTCAAAATTTTGTTTATTATCACAAATTTAAGTATGCTAAAAATTCTTTACTTAAATACAAAAGATACAGATTCAAAAACATTTTCAAAATTTCGTTTGCCCAATCCAAAATTGTCTATATCGCATTGGATTTTTGAAACCTCCAAGCTATTGCATATTGTGATACATCGAACATATTTATGCTTGATTTTTTCTGATGATTATCTGATAATTTATCTTGTGCAAGACTGTGCGTACAAAAAAACGCGAGGAAACTCATAATCCGTCAGTGACAATTACGCGATGACTCGTCATTAAGGATCAAGAATATGTTAACTGCAGCGCTTGATGTTTCATATTATTATAATAACACTGCGTATTACTCTCGTGCATCTCCCGGCATTTTAATAAAAAATGTCTGTAAGAAAATAAAAATTGTTCTACACACTTGTCTCCGTTATCACACAAATGCATATAATAAAAAAGTATATTATAATAATAGAATCTGTTATCGACGTGAACAAATTGACATAATTATTTGAAAAGAAGCAATATTGTAAAGAATCGCAGTGATATTAATCAAAATCTTTGAGAGTCTCGATCAAAGCCAATCTGAAAAGTTTCCGAGGAGTTGCGCAACTTCAAAATGCAGCTCTTGCAAGTTGCACATTTAATCCGAATAGGTTCGTTGTTGCGAGATTTTCAGTTTCAAAAATAAAACAGTTTCGCAAGTGGACGCGTGGCCCTCTCTCGTAGTCGAATTCCGCGAGAGAAGCGGACTTGTCGACGAGCTTGTGACAGCATAAGGATCCTTTTCCCCAGACCTGGGCACGCAATTAACCGCCGGCTACACTTTTGCCGGTCGAGCGGAGCGAGAAAACAGCGATTCTCAACCGGCTAATCCGCGGCACAAATTGGATCCGAATAGTCGAGATACCTTCAGGGTCTTCTCGTCGTCTTCGAAAGAGACACACGGTCGGTGCTGCTTCGTGAGCAGCGCGCCAAGATACATCCCCATAAAAGCTTCCATGCATGTCAAGCATTATACGACCACGTTACTATTAAATACGTCAAAGCCCCGTATGTTTATTGCATATTGGATGCCGTGCACTTCGGCTCGCCCTGCCGGCCCCCGTAACCCGAACCGATCGCCATTGTCGGTAAAAGACTCGGCCTTTCCTTCTCCGTCGGACTCGCTCTCTCTTTCCCTTCTAGTCATCTTCCTCCAACCTGGCCCGACCCTTCGCTCACCGTCTCGACGGAAATGACCCTGGTGCTGTCTCCGCGCGTTTGCCGCGACGACCGGCTGTCCGCACATCGATAAAAGTATTGATAGAAGATCCGCAAGACGCGTTGTACGCGTGAAAATTATGTCGCATTTCCCAATCGAATTTGGCTTGAATTCGTTGGAGTGATATTGACTCGCGCGAGTCAAGTGTGTTCGTAAATGATCAAAAAGTCGATTAAAAACACATTTCAAAGATAATATCTTTCGGATAGTTTTGTAGACAAAAAAACTACTATATCACACACACACAATCTATTTCGGAACGAAAGTTAAAACGATCAAGAGTTTCACTCAAGACTTTGTTTTTTTTGTCCATCACGGATAAATCACGAGATACCCAGAGGAACGATATTCTCTCTCTCTTTCTCTTTTTCTCTCTCCCTTTCTTCGCATCTGTTCGAGATATCGCCGAACGAAATGCAGGATACGCGACACCCCGCCGTGGACGACGATATGCCGCGGGGTTTGGCCGAAAAAACGCTCGAGCCCCGCTCTTATTATTCAGGATTTCGGACCGTTCGACGGAGATACGGTGAATTATGCATGGTCAGTCCCGCGGCGTCGCTTCGCGCCGGTTTCTTTCCCATGCATGCCGCGCATACGCCGGGTGATAGATGGATGTGTCAATTTCATCGGGGCCCGGTATCGATACGAGAGTCCAGGGTTATCTTCATCGACTCGAAGATTACGATACGCTACGCCTCGCCTTGCTCGCGTCTAGATGCGAAGAGAGCGAGTCATTTTCCTCGAGGCGATAAATCTGCCGCCAATATATACCGATATAGCTGACGCTGAATCTGCAACCACGAACGGACCATTGAACGTCGTTATCCCGCTCGAACATTTTTTGCCAGTCGCGTAACGCATCATCGAACCCGCGAGCAAGTGTTGCCATCCGTTACAAGACCTGTATGTTGGCATTAAAAAGAGTCGCTGCATCCGGCATAATCGTTGCGCTTTATTAAATTATCGCCTTATTAGATTATCGACGTATCTAGATTTATTCGAACGTAATGTTATTACACAAATTAAAATAATATTAAATCGCAAAAATCAGGATAATTACACTCTTCGTATATAATTTCGTCCGTCACAATGCAGTGACGATTGATACGAATTTTAGATAAAAATTTATTTTATAGTTTTCTTGGACACACGCGCGCACGCAAAGGTGAAAAAATTCAATTTTCTCGACGTGCGTACGATTTTTAAGACATAAATCGCGAGATACGGAACAAGCAGCAGAACGATCTGTGTAGAGCGAGTGAAGGGGGGTCGTACCCTTCTTTCTTGTCCCCGGGACCACTATCGTAAAGTCGGGGGCTTTATCACCTGCCGTCATCCGCCCGCGACGCAGATGAAAATCTCCCTTTGCCTCGGCAGGTTTTTTTCAAAGGTCGTGACTACTTGTTAAACGTCGCCGGCGGATCTCCACTTACGCGCGATATTTACGATAGCATCGACGCCGCCAACCGAGCCGCTCGGTTTTGTTTAATTTTTCTATTAGAATGCGCATTTGCATTGCTGCCGGTTTCTCCGGTGAATTTTCAATTGCTTCTTCGCCTTACATAGATCCGATAATTTTCAACTTGAAAGTACTATACATATATTAAAGTAAAACTACTTTTTTATAGACGAAACAAAATGTTTTTTTTTTTTTTTTTTGAATATTTTTCTAATACAAAAAACCACAAAAATATTAAGTAGACAAAAAAATGACAATTTATAATTTCCTTGCAGTTTAATGTCTATTCATCATACAATAATCTGTCGCATAGGAAGCAATGGTGACAAAGTAATTTAACTTTGCATACTTCGTTATGGAAGCGACTTATGAATACTGGCAACGGTCGTGCGAAACTCTGCCGAACCGATTCTCTCTTTCGCCCTCTTTTTCCTTCTCCTCGTCCCGACAAACGCTCGGTTGAACGCGTCAACACGGATTACAGCACGCCCAAAACACAATGACAAGCTCCTAGATGCCCCGCAACGAGGTCAGGTCACTCGTCAGATGGGCCCCACGTAGGGCGCGCAGTATCCTCTACAAAGTGCTCTCTTCTTCATGCGGAATATTCAATGGAACGATAAAGCAAGGCGAAACTAAATTAATCGGTTGTCTTTCTTTAACGTCGCGAATTTTATCGCAATATTCGGTAAAGCGGCAATCACAGCAAAAAATAGTCTACAATATGAATATGTTTGGAAATCATTTACATATTTGTCGGTTATACGTGTGTGTGTCTTTTCTTTAAAAACATTAAATAATAGACATGATAATACGTGTATAAAAGTATTGAATATATTAATTTACTAATGTAATTATATTCTGCAGAAGAAAAATAACATACGTAACATTAATGGGCTTTTGTAAAATCCTATCTTCCGTAAACATTGAAAACAGAATTACGGTAGCGTTTTAGTTCGTATTTACACCACATATCATTATCATAATCATAAAATTATAAAAAGCGCGAGTAAATAAATATGTTTACGAAATCGGAAAAGAGTCGGTAGTAGAATTTAAATACCACTAGAATCACAGTTGCGTGTGCAAGAACAATTCTTTCATTAAAATAAAATCTATTTTATATCATAAAACTACTTTCATAATTTATTTTATATGCGTTATCATTGCGTTATGTACAGAAAATTAAAAGTTTTGCACGTAACTTTTCAAGTAATCAATGTATTTTCTCTTGCAACTACACATCGGGTGTATATATGTGATGTATATAAAAAATAATTTCTCTCTTCTTTTATTTATAAAACAAAAAACAATATTGAATCCTAGTACAATGATATTTAGGAATCACCAGTTTGCCTACGTCAATCGCAAACCTGAAAAAGATTACGCACGACGGAACACCGTGGTTTCGACTCCGCTGGGGTAGAGGGTAGCTCTCTCTAGTCACACTTGCATACGTAATAATGGCATAAAGCCGAGGGGTGCCGCATCGCCTTTATGCGGGAAAATTCACTATAAAGCCGGCAAAATCACCAACGACGATTCGCCCCTCGGCCCGGCCGGGCATACGAAATCCAAATGGTCATCGTAAATAGAAAATCCGTTTTTTTCCCTTGGCCGTGTGTATATTGTACATGTATATGTATGTGCGAAAAGTGGCAGAGTTTATTCATATTATGTCGCTGCCTCGTCGCAACAATGTCGGCGCGGCAGGCTAAATGTCAGAGCTTTTTCGTTAGAAGAGGGATAACACCCGTATTCTCCCGCCTGCGGTCGTTCGCTCATATTTTGCACCCGCGTAAAACATCCGCCACTGCGAAATCGTTATCGTTTACATGCTGAAGGAGGTTTAGGGGGAGTGAAGGAGGCTCCACTCGTTATTTAACTGAATAAATTATACAACTATATATTTTTGTCTCAACAAATGTTTGAATATTATGTAATAAGTTTCTTGAGAAAATTGTTTTTTTAAATTGCAAACATTTGTGTTTAACATTTGTTGTATTATATTTACATATGTAGCGATTATATTATATTCCTGCTTTTCCATGTTACTCACACTCGCCGTTACTATATGAACTACAGACTTTAATTTCCGTGAGTTCTCATCCTACCGTTAATCTGACAGCCGTCATGAATTTCCATCCCACAAGTAGCAACCGGACACCCAATTTTGTTCTGATTTTTGGGTCATCGATTTACCAAACTGACAGCTATTTTTGTCATGTTTTTTTTTAAATAAAAAGTAATTCTAAAAAATTCATCTTTGTGTAAATAAAAAACTAGATATCAATCAACAATATGAATATGTTTACATATCGCAAGAGTAAAACAAGTAACATATTTTTATGAAAATGAGTGCTTTTTGTTTTGTGAAAATTTTTTGAAAAAATCTATAAAACTGTACATAAAATATTATCAAGATTCATATAATAACATTTTTTTACGATCTCATTTCTAAAATAATCACGAAATGAGATACGACATGTGTCGCACACGATAAAAGAGGCGTAGCGAGAGACACACGAAAGAAGAGATACAGAGAAACAGCGTAAGCACCGTGTAACGTAGAATTAATTTCCATAGCTCGTCGGACCGGGAGATCCCAATGAATAACAATAAAGCGCGCGAGGGCATACGACGCCGCAGCGTTGGCATGCCCGCAATCCGGGGCAGATCGTTACGCGCAACATTAACTTTCGGCTTAGCCTCGTTTATGCAAATCCTGTCGGGGCATCTGTTTTCGCCTGCAGTCCGCAAAACGCGTGCCCCGCGCGCGTTTTTCGCTCTCGTAGCAGCTCCGCTGCTTGGATAGGGCGCGCAATGGCTCTCGCTTTATATTTCATTATCATCGTTTCTTTTTCCCCTTTCGGCGCGACCACTGGTCAGTCGTGACGTCATCATCTTTCTTACTCTCGCGATACTCTTTCCTGTCCCGCGCGTAGAAACACTCGCGCTCTGTGCATTCGTTCGTCGTCTGTCGTCGTCGTCGTCGTCGTCGTCCGTCGTCCTCTGAGTTCACGAGTTCAGACAGATGCGAGCTCAGCGCTAACGAGAACAATTAGGAGTTCCACTTTGCGCTCTCTCCGGGCTCTCCTCGGTTCTCTCTAAAAATAAACACGACCACTTAATGGCTCGCTCCGTCATAACTCGTGCAGATGCGAGCCCGGTCTTATATTATTCCCACGAACGGCCCCGCGTTTCTCCGAATGCACCACCAAAGTGCCACCGGTCCTCTCTCCGTCTTCGTCGCGTTCTCCCAACGAGCTTTCAGCGGCGGCTTCCACGCGCGACGTCTTTATCGGGGATCGTGGAATCGCCACGAGCCTGGCTAAAAATATTTTATGAACGAAAATTGGTGGGCCCGCGCAGGCAAAACGCACTTGAGAACTCAGCCTGTGTCACCTCGAGGAAACAATCTAACAAAATTCTTACTAAATTAGTAGAAATCATTGAATCATTTATGATGGTATTTATATCTGTTCGTAAGAACGACAGAAGTGAATATAATAAAAGAAAAATGTCGACAAATAGAAAGAACACAGAGATTCCATATTTTACGTTTCATTTTACTATAAAGGTCAGCGATTTCAGTCATTTAGATTATTTTTTTCTCGAGAGATTTCACTCGATCAATCTTCAAAACTGTTTCCGAGAACTCGCGGACATCAATCGGGTTATTCGAAAGGCGATAAAATAACAACGGTTATCGAACCGTTCCCGGCTCGATAGTACGTTTAGCGACTTGGGTTTCTTCCCCGTCTTATCCGAGACCGTTGATATACTTATCTTACGGCAATAATTTACCGGGATGGTAAGCTTTCGATGAGGCGTGCGATATACTTAACGATTTTTCTATGAATCGACTTTCTCGTAGCAAGAATATTATTCTGTTGGTGCAGGAGGAGTAAATGCAAAGACGTTTATTTAACGTTAGAAACACACGTGTGAGTTACAACAAATATTCAATGCGACATAATAAGAAAATAAGTGCACAAAAAAGCATCATTCAGTCTTATGTGTGACGCGAGGTTGTTTTTAGTTCACGCCAAGAAAACTGATATCTTTTCGGCGGATCGTATCCCATAACAGTAGTTTGTATAACCGAGTATAACCGCGTGCCACGAATGCGACATACTATGCTCGGAATGTGTATTTAACTGTCTGTTTAATTGGGCCTAATGGAGCGATATTAGCTGCTCGTGCGAGTATTACGCGTCGAGCGTCGACTATCGAGGCGCGTCTTGAGCATCGCCGGGAATCTCACTTGTGCAATATTTCCTAATTTTAATGAATTACGCGTTCTTTTTCGTCAATCGCTCTCGCTTTCTGAATTTCTAATTCTTTGATACTTTAGAATCCTCTTTGATTTTTGATGCGACTGGACTTCTCATGCAAAATTATCTCGTCATTTTTAGAATATTTATAAAAAGAGCAAAGAAAATTAAATTAGGATAAACCCGGAGATGGCCACAGTTTTCTTTAAATGCAAAAAACAGACCTTAATGTTTGTTATTTTTTAATATTGTTTTTTTATTTTACTTCACTGAAGCTTAAAGTAATAATAACTATCAAAATTAAAGAGAAAACACTTAACAGAAATTTAATATTATATAAAATATTAAAATGTATGTATTGGCCATCTTATCCAACTTTTAAGGGAAAGATGGCCATACATGTTTTTTTGTAAAAAATATAAATAAAACATATAATTATGTAATTTAATTATATATTTAGTAATTATATGTTAAATACAATATATTTATTGTACGTAAAAGATTATTACATATTGTTGTTAATGTTTTCATGCACAGTATTTTTTTAATTATGAAACGCAACTTTATGTGAACT
>NW_018020750.1:0-1978 GCF_002006095.1 Pseudomyrmex gracilis
TATTCTTAGAAGAATATCTGTGTGATATTTCAGGGATGTGATATCACATGATATCACGAAAATGACGTAGAAACGATATCATTCTACAATCAAATAATATCATGTGCCGTCTGGGTATGCATATACAATTATGTTATTTTGTGTGCGACAGCCCCAAGTGGTTTCAAAACTGATCAGATGCTAGTTCAAATATTTGACGCTATGCGGCGCGTAAAATTCAAGTTTCTCGTATTCACAATTTGACAGTAAAGCTATAAGATCACGAGAAGAAAAACCAAGAACATACTTACCTGGCGTAGAGGCTACCGTGATCAGGAAGGCGGTTCCTCCAGGGTGAGGCTCTTCCATTGCACTTCGGTTGAGCTGACCTCTGCGAATATCCCTAATGTGGATATCTCGGACGTATAATTTTTGTTAGTCGGGACTGCGTTCGCGCTATCCCGGATAATGTATTTACAAAATTAATCTATGAGAATACTTATATCTAAATTATTAATTCTTCATAACATATTATTTAAACCAAATTTTTATCTATACTATAATCACATAATTAATTATAAAAAAAGAAATTAAATTTATTAGATTATCTATTTACTTTAATTTATAAACAGTAAAATAACATTCGTTTAATATTTCAATAAAATAAGTAATACCTTATTAACTTTTTAATTATTTTGATTTAATCTATTGAATTTTTTTTTTTTTTTGACTGTTCATATTTGATTTAGAATAAAGCACTTATATATTGTAGTATATACTTGGTATATATTTAGTATATATTTATAAGTACATACTTAATAAATATTTTTGTTGGTACAATAGAATCTCGCTATCTCAAACTTTTTTAACTCGTAAGCCTCTGTAAGACGAAATTTGTGCTTGTTTTCTTCCATTTCAGTGCCAAAAACTTAGTAATTCGAAATATAAACATCTTTTAACTCAAATTTTTCTTGAGAGATTCATATCTATAAATTATCTCTGTAACTTGAGTATACTTTTTGACCTCTACATTTCAAAGTGTACTTCCGTAAGTCGGAGTTTCTGTCACTGTACTTCCTATAACTCGAAGTGATTGATCCGTACCCTGACGAAAATAAGAAGCTTTACAGAGCGTTGATAACCGTTTAATGAGAATTTTCTGAGAGTTTATACGCTTTCAAACTTTATAAGAATGCTTATATAACGCCAAAAGGTTTGAACTCTTTTGGAACGCTTATCAAACGCTATATATAATGTTTTCTAAACATTCTGCAATGATAAAGTAACGCTTTTCACAAAATGCTCAGTAAATACTGATAAATTTTCGTACAAAGAGTTTGCTGACAGACTTTTCAAACGGTTAGCAAATGCTTTTATGAGTAAGTAATAAAAAAGATTAAAAACTACACATTAAAAATCAATTTATTTATTATAACTCAGTTTATTGTAAGAATAAGAAGACTATTGATATACATTACATATATTTAATATATTAAATTATTTAATTATATTGAGGTGAATTTTATGTAATAGTTTTATGTAATAGCTTTATGTAATTTAATATATATTATATTATTTAATATAATTACTAATTAGTATATATTTTTAAATTTAAAAATATATATCAGTCAGTAATTGCGTAGCGAGTAAAAAGAATAAAACTTTTGCATATTAAAAATTTTTGTATAAATTTAAGAATTGAAGTCCAGATTAACAATTATTGAACACTTACAAACGCTTACAAGTCTATACACAGAGAAAATAGTTTCTTTAAATTTAATAATCCGATTTGTTTGACTCATATTTGTTGCATTCAAATAACATAATTTTATATCAAACAACAATTTTATTGAATGAAACTTTGTATTGTTACGTTATACTAAATCATAAAATGAAGGAAATAATATAAGTGCTTGAAATAATTTATTTCAACGAAATAATGTTTTATTAGGTTTTTTTTCATTAAATAAAGCATTATTTAATGAAAAAATCAATTTTT
>NW_018020750.1:2474-3691 GCF_002006095.1 Pseudomyrmex gracilis
AAAAAAAAAAAATATATCGAGACTCGAACCAGCAGCATCAACACTACTAACCTAGTACGCTATCGCTACGCTACGCGATCTTCGGTTAAACATCCTATTTAATATTCTCATAAGGTACATCAAAATTTTCAAATTCGATTTTCTCGCGAATGCTTGAGTAGTGCGTCTTATTACTTTACCCTGCAATATTCCACATAATCATCTATCGATCCTATAAGTTTCGTCCAAATCGATTGTTCCATCGTCGTAGTCTCCCCTTGTGAGTGCAGGTGCTGCGATTACGACGGAGACGTCTCGAGTTCGAATCCCGCTATCATCTTAGGATTTTTTTAGGTCCGGTCCCTTTTAATGGAATTTATCGGTTGATTGGCGAGCTGAACCGGGCTTCCAAAAATTAATTCAAGTGAAATCTCTTAGCTGTGTGAAAGCGCAAGTCGCGAAAATTCTTTTATTAAATTTTTAGATGTATTTAACTTAATAAACTATTTTGTTTTGTCTCACGCTTAACGTAAACACTATGTAAACTTTCAGAAACGCTTTATACAAACGCCTTTCAAACGCTGTAGCAATTTCCGCTTTATAAACTTTTTACTGACCGTTTCAAAATTTTCTACGAACTTTCACAAAACGCTCATACAAACGTCAAATAAACGTTTATAAAACTTCTCATTTTCATCAGGGTAATGCAATGAAAAAACAAGTGACAACTTGTGCACTTAACAAGATGCTTCCGCGTTTTGCTATTTGACTCAATGTGACCGTATTCTATCGCGTCACTCCGCATACATTTCTTTATTTGTAATAAAATGTTATAAATATATCTACATTGTCTATTATCAAAGAACATAAATCCATACACAGAACCTTTATAAGTCGAAGACGGAGTTTTGTTTACTTGATCTTTGTTTACTCGAAAATTTCGATAAGACGAAATCTCTATAATTCGAATTTTATATCCTTTTTCTTACAATTCGAGTTATCGAGGTTTTACTGCACATGATAGTTTATGTAGTAGCCCTTACGAAAAAGAACTACTGCCGATTACATATAAAGTCAGTAATATAACCCTGACGAAAATGAGAAGTTTTATAAGCGTTTATTTGACGTTTGTATGAGCGTTTTGCGGAAATTCGTTGAAAGTTTTGAAACGATCAGTAGAGAATTCATAGAGCAGAAATTGCAACGCTACAGCGTTTGAAAGGCGTTTGTATAAAGCG
>NW_018020750.1:5446-41513 GCF_002006095.1 Pseudomyrmex gracilis
TATATAGCGTTTGATAAGCGTTCCAAAAGAGTTCAAACCTTTTGGCGTTATATAAGCATTCTTATAAAGTTTGAAAGCGTATAAACTCTCAGAAAACTCTCATTAAACGGTTATCAACGCTCTGTAAAGCTTCTTATTTTCGTCAGGGAAGTACTACTGACAATCACATAAGAATATTATTAGATATTACAGGAATCACTGAAAATATTACTGGCAATTACACAGAACGCGAGTAATTTTTTCGTACCACTGCCGCAATATATTACTGCTAGTAGTTTTTTTTCGTAAGGGAGGTTATATATATATTAGAAATATTAATATTAATTTTAAGTTTATTAATATTAGTATATATTTAGTATATATTTTAAATATATATTTATAATTTGTATTAATTAGTATTAAAAATTATTGCTTTTTTCGAACATTGTACAAAAGAAACGAATAACAAACAAACGTGATTATTACTATCTATTTATCTACCAAAAGTACTATTGGGAGCTCACAAAAATGCCCACAAGCTAATCGATGCGAGGGGCAAGGGGAATCGTTCGTCCGCTCCATCTAATCTTTTCCATTGAGTAGGTTCTTCATCGAGAGGATGGGGGTATGTCTACAAGTGAGAATCGTGAGCTCACGGACGCGATGCGGACGGATTTCGCTTGTGGGCATACTCCCACCGCCTCGATAGAACCTCAATGAAGAGGAATTAGGTGGAGTGGACGGATTCTCCTTGTCTCTCGCGTCTATTAGCTTGTGGGTAGTGTGCATTCTTGTAAGCTCTCAATAGTACGCAGCTCTATATCGGTAAATACCATATATGTAATATACTCCTATATTGCTAGTCGCGTATCTTCGCAATGAGAGGCTTGAGCCCCGAGAAAGAAAGACGCACGAAGTTCAAATATGAACATAGATAGTCGAGCGTTATTATGCATAGGCGCTCTACTGAGCGAGAGAGTGTGAGCGAGAGGCAAAGCATTGGAAAGTGAGACTGAAAGAACGTGAGAAAGAGAAAACATTGCCCAGGCGCGACCGAATGTTCAGTAGGGAACACCATATCGTGCGACTCCATGGGAAGTATTTCTCGGAAATTTCTTCTTTAGCTGCTCCTATTACTGCGCGCTCTTCTCCTTCGATCTCAGACTGTTGGCGGAGACCGAAGAAGAACGAGGCGCGATAGTATAGAGCATCCAAAGGAAAAATTCCCGAAAAATATTTCCCCTGGAGCCGCACGATATAATGCTCCCTACTGTTCATTCGCAACGTACCTCTGACGGACAAATGTTAATTAACAAATTTTCATCGAAAGAGAATGATTAAAATTATAAATATAAGGTTTTTTATTTTAATTGATGCCTTAAAATATTTTAAAAATGACATGGAATTGAAAAAAGTTTCGAGAAAAAGTTTATATGTAACCGCATGCGCACAAAGTAGCTGGACGTGCGCGAGAAAGAGGCTGTTATACGTCTGCACCGTAATGTTTTGGCTTGGGATCGGCACTCTACTAACAATATGGGAATATTACATATATAGTAGATATTTTTGATATTAGTGAGACAGTAACAGCGTGCGCGCGTAGTTAAGTTGTTGCGAGTAAGAGCCAAAGCACAGACTTTTGCATAATATATAACGCGTAAGACATAAGAGAATCAACCAAATCAAAGTCTTCTATATAGAATAAGAAATAGAGATAAAAATGGAAGGTTAGATTGATTGATTCTCTTATGTCTTATGCGTTATGTATTAAAAAATTTAATGCAAAAGTCTGTGCTTCAGCCCTAACGACCACAGTATATACAGTAGCGCAACTTTCTGTCGGCACCTTTGATGTCAGCAATAACGCGCACGCGCGAAGTTGGTTGGTATGAGGCCGATCTACATATAAATGCAAACGCAGATCGCAAGTCAAAAGTCTTACGGATTTGACTAACGTGATTGGCCAATTCCATGAGATTTGCGACTCGCGTCTCCGTTTTATGTAGATAAATCTTTGTACAATAAAGCTATCTGAACTTTTCTCTTACTTTATCTTTCATCTTGTCTTTGCTTTCTCTTTTTTACTTTATTGGCAAATGAGAAAAATCGAAATATATATACATATATATGTATATGTGGGCAAATTTACCGTAGTTTTAACTTTTATGAAAATTTATTTTTTTTCAAATGTGCGGCACATACATCTTATATTGGTTATACATGTCTGAAATAGGTTCAAAAACACCAATCTACACGCGTTAATAGTTTTAAGTAAACAGCGCAAAATTTACCTGATTAAAGTTGACTTAATTTCTTTCCAGTTTTACATTGCAATCATGTTTAAATTACACACTCTTAACGTCATAACTAATAAAACTGGGTTTGGAAATTGTGGCCACATGAATTCCGTGATAAGTTATGGTATAAGAAAGAGTTTACAGTTAATATAGACTGAAAAAAGTTTTCTCGGAATATGTACCAAAGTGATTTGTGAATTTTTCAATGAATTTACGCTTTTGAAGACAATCTTTGATACTCTGATGTGTGTTTCATTTTTGAGGCACAATTTTCAACAACGTCTTAAATTTTTCGTTTTTGTGTTTGCTACAACTTCAGTAACTCAGTTAATCAAGTAATTTAACGGTGCGTATGTAATATTGTTAACTTTACGAAAATTAATATTTTGAAACAATGGAGAGACATGTTTTTCAGCGGTTACCATTTTGTATGGTTACATGACACATGATTGATCTCCAGGGAAAAAATGTATGAATGCAAGAGCTAACTTTTTCATTTATTACGAAAGCGTTATATAACGGTACAGGTACAAAATTATTAAGAGTGAAACACAAATTCGGAAGAGACAAAATAAATTGTATGATTTTCTATATTTTTATCGACTTAGTATACTTTTAAACGCCAGCAATGAAACGAACGCTCTGCATTCTTATACATTGTTATTACTAGATAGTATACAAAAAAAAATACGTTTTATGTATATAAAAAAACAACTCAGATTCAGCAATATAATACAGTCCATCAAAAGTTAAAACTACGGTGGATTTGCCCATATACAACTATTTTTATTAATAACTCAGAAAGTAAGCTTCAGACAAAATTTTGCCAAATAAAAAGTTGTCTTAGAATTTAGTCAAGAATATGTATATTTTTAAGAATAACGGGTTGCTCTGAATCACCTTGTATATTCACATCAGTAAGATAAGAACTTTAAAAAAGTTAATTTTACATCAAGTAACTTTAATAAAAATTATTATGTTATTAAAAACAACTATACATTTAATAATAATAATAAAAACTTTTATAAACAGAATTTACTTAAAAAATATAAAATAAAATATTTGTAAATATAGAAATTTTTGTATTTTTTATATAAAACTATATTGTAAGTAATTATATATATTTATTAAATAATACATTTTATATATATTTTTTATATAACGTTTTTATCTTATATTTATTTTATATTTTTTAAGCAAATTCAATTTATAAAATTATTTATAAGTTTATTTTACTAGCATAATAGCTTTTATTAAGTTACTTTTTATAAAATTAACTTTTTTTAAGTCTTATTCTCTCTCTAATGATGTATACATATAATTATGTTGTTTTTCTGATTTTATGTGTGGTCTTATTGCTTTTTTTCCACATTTTGCACACATAAATTTGATTCAACATATTTAATTCCATCATTTCTTATTTACCAATAAAGTAGAAAAAGAGAGCAAAACACGAAGTAGAAGAAGAAAGCAAAGACGAAAGATAAAATAAGAGAGAAGTTCAAATGACTTTATTGTATAAAGGTTTATCTAAAAACGCAGATGCGAGTCGCAAATCTCATGAAATTAACCAATCACGTTGGTCAAATCCCATACAGCACAGTTAATTGCAACTATATTGCAGCAACGTTGCAACATTGCAAATTGCAATGCAACATTACAAAGATATTACAGAGATATAAATCCGCAAAATATTAGCACACTTGTAGCAAAAGAAAAAAACAGTAATATTTTAGAATCATTGCAAAAACGAAATTTTGTAATGTAAAATCATAATAATTATATATCTTAGTAATAAAATATTATAATAAAATAATTTTTGATAATATTTTATTGTATATAAAAGAAATGTGATAGCAATTAAGATGTAAGCTCGTTATAAGAACTTTAAAAATAAATACGTGTAATTTTAAAGTTTTAACATATCTATACAAGATATTTTCTGTTTTAGAATGAAACATATGAGAAGATACGTGAAATAAGAGAAACCTTTATATAAACAAAAGTTTGCAATAATTTTATTTCTGAAATATATAATATAAAACTATATATNCCTTTCTTCAAAGCGATCGATTGGGAAATGGTAAATATATTGTCGTGACGCACAAATAAATAAATATATATATATATATAAATTTATATATAAATTTTATATATATATATATATAAATTTATATATAAATTTTATATATATATATATATAAATTTATATATAAATTTTATATATATATACATATATACACACACTTGTATTTTTTTGAACGCAAATGCAATATTGTAATCGGAAAAAAAATATATTTATGTATAGCTTTATAATATATATCTTAGATATAAAATTATTGCATTCTTGTTTATATAAAGCTTTTTCTTTTTTCATATATTTTTATGTGTTTTTTTAATGCAATTTATATAAGAAATGAAACCATTCTTATATGCAATATTATTTAATAATTGAAGTAACACTTTATTATTGCATATTCGCTACATTGCAATATTGCTATGATGTTTCGTTGCAATCTTCCTAAAAGCGGAGATTTGAACATTGCTGCAATTCAACAACAATGATGCATCAATATTTCACAGTGAAATGGTAATATTGCAACATTGAGGTGAAAGATTCCTGCAATGTATATGCAATATTTGTGTGCTGTATGAGTGATATATACTAAAGATATATACTTAGTAAAGATATATACTAACTATATATAGTAAAGATACTTGCTAATTATATAACTATATATTAATGTAAGAGTATGTAAGAGTGAAATGCAATATATAGATATATGTGCACGAGGAAACGATTGATTTAAAATTGGAACAAGCGCGTAAGAGCTTTCTCTAACTGTGCATCATTTTTTTAAAGTTTTTACATTTTATTTAAAGATATTTTAACTTTTATTATTTTTTAATTTTGATTGAATCTAAAACGGAAACCTCTTTACGGAACCAATTTGTATCGCTGATCTTGCGTATGTACTTGCGATGTAATAAATATCCATGTATGTACAAACGTTCCAATTCGAAAATTGAGAGTCAATTCAGGTTTAATCTAATTGAGCGATAACTGAGCGATAACGACGACAATAAAATAAATGTGATTGTAAGATTGTGAGAGGTACAATATGTAAACCAAACTTGATAACGAGTGCCGCATTTTCTTTGATAGCGTAAACAAGAAACTTATTTAAATAAAAAGAATTAAGCAAATGGCAATAACAAGCTAACACCAGATGTTCGGGTATAATTCTTTTATAATTCTAAGATTTTTAAAAAGTTTTAACAAACGTTTTGATTCACTATGAGATCTTCTTCAGTGTTAAAAAAAAAAAAAACTTACAAAATTAATGATCTATTCAAGATCATGAAGAATAAACTTAGAAAAATATAAAAAATAAAATTAAACATTACGTGTCTTTTGAGCTGCATTTTCAGAAAGCGTGTTATCAAGCTATTGTGTTTTCTATTGTGTCATTCTATCTTTGTTTTAATCTAAGAAGCGATAAAGAATGTTGTAATAGAATGTTGTAATAGCGCAGATAACATGCTCTCCAAACGCGCAACTCCGGACAAGCTTAAAACAAATGAGCGCGATACAATAACATGACACATTTTTTCATATTGAGAATTGCTGCATTCAGCAGGACACTCGACTTTGCTTTTTTGTAAGCAATCGAACGTGATTACGGTAATTATATACAAAGTAGTCGTTCTCACCAAGTTCAATGACCTTGAAATATGTTAAACGTCATTCTGAACAACTTTTCTCTATACATGTTACCGCCGCTCGGCTGTAGTTTTCGAGATACACTAAAGAAGTTTCATAAATAAATCTTTGTTTTCTAACACCATGTCAATTTAAGAAGTAAATATTTTGACTATATGACATGTGTAGGCAGGAGGACTTCGCCTCTGCATCTGCCCTCCCTCCCCCGAAGAAACCTAACTCAACGTACGATGCATAAAGAGCCGTCTACAATGGAGAGTTGTAGGCCGTAACAGTAAGAAATTGACAAATCACAATCGATTATTCTTCTGTACTTTGTCTGTGATTGGTCAATTTCTTACTATTACGGCCTACAACTCTCCATTGTAGACGGCTCTTAATGTATATTACTATTGCAGTAATATATTAGAGATTGAGTTCAGTTACGTTTTTTAAGGAGAGGGTGGTGCAAGGGGAGATGCGGAGCTTCTTCCCCTGCCTACACGCTTACAACATTATATTGCCGAATTTTTGGAAAACAAGAATTCATTTATGAAAACTTCTTTTGTTTATAACTCGAAAACTAGAACCAAGCGGCAGTAACATGTATAGGGAAAAGTTGTTCAGAATGACGTTTTTAACAACATATTTCAAATAAAATCAAAGAGGATCACTTTGTATATAATTACCGTGATTACTTGTAAAACCAACAAATCAAAATCAAGTGTTGACAAAACGATAACTCAGCAAGTGTTCTTCTGAACGCGTATTCTCAAACGTACGCAGTTATGTGTACGCAATTACGAGTTATGATGTTCTGTTGTAAGTGTGTAGTCTTTTTACACATAAAAGAGATATATTTCGCACATATATACAGTGTGTGATTCTTGCCGATCTTACTATTTCTCTCATATAATTTAATATTAAGAAAGCTTTGTATGATCTATACAATTTATATATTTTTATGTGTTTTTTTGTAAGTATTCCGCGTGACAAATGTATCAAGTAAAAGAGCCGAAATGACCCGACAGAAGGAATCATCGCGTTTGTGTTTGCAACGAAATGCCATATTTAGTAGGTACAAATAGGAGTAATCGTCAGCCAATTAGATGCGTCGGGAGAGGCGTAGTTAGACGAAACTTTGGGTGGCTAGGTGCGCCTCGGATAATCGCGGCCATAAATAACATTTAACGGGAGAGTCGGTGCTCTAATTGCTAATGATTACCACGAGTCGTACGAGAAAAAATTGCCAATTTGCATCAAATGCTCGGCCATCTCACTCATTTCCCGCTTCGTTTACTTACCGTCCGTTCGCTCGCTTGCTTGCCCGCTCGTCGGATTATAGATAAGCAGTTTCGCCTGTGTGACGTTAAATCACCTTTCGTTATCCAACAACGCTCATTCCCCCGCTAAACCCTGTCGAGATATGTCGATATTAAAAAGCATTGCAAGCGCATTAATTCTCGGAAAACAAATTGCTTCGTAGATGGCGTACTTATTTATGGATTTTCGAGGAGACGCAAGTGTTCGTCATGGATGCGATCTCTCAATCATTTTCTTTTACGCGGGTATCTGACCGCAAACTTTTTTTGAGTAATAATGCAACAAAAAAGAAAACTATTGACTAATTTATATAATTCGTTAAAATAACGTTTGGTATCAACAATTTTTCTTGCACTTATTTGATTTTGTGAATATATCGAAGTTTCTATTTAAAATATTCGCGATGTGTTGCTAAAAAAGTTATTAAATATTAAACTCAATTCTCTCATAATCTTAGTAATACTTGTGATTCTGAGCAGCACGAAGGATGGGGATATTGCGTTGCTTTGCAGCTTCGTCATAAATTCGCGATGTTCAGCCGAATTTCGAGTCAATTCGTGCGAATCGTGCTACAATCGCTCCCTTCGCGATCTCTCCGGTCGCTTCCTCTTCCGTTTCTTCACTTTGGCTTCTTTTTTTCCGGATACGTAGAGAGGGTTCGCGTTCGCACCCGAATAGAGTTGGATGCCGCTCTCCTGAATACACAATGCGATTTATTCGAAACGTGGCGTATAAAACACAAAGGACCGCGTATGATTGGTAAATTATTGAGGCCGACTAGATTTGTCGGCCAATCACGTAACGCTCTTAAATAATTCAGGGGAAATACGAGAATGTAGCATGCAAAAGGGAAGCTCCAAGACGGCAAAAGTCATTCCGCGTGTTGATCTTGCGTCGCGAATCAATATTCGTCGCAGAAACAAGAGCGTAAACCTTTAAGAAGAAACAGGAAAACGATGTGTTTGGTTGTCCCATGCCGTAATTTACTACTACGATTGTTGCATAACATTGAAACAAATTTATTAATACTTCTCTATGATAGAGAACTATAATACAAAACGTATCTATATTACTTATATTATATATTAGAGCAAACGTACACACTTCCTTAATTAATATCTAGCTTCTTTTTTTTATATCTCGTAATCCAAGCGCAATCAGTACCTCACATATCTACACATATAACGCTGTCTGTTTTATGCGGAGAAAGCAATACAACGTATAAAAAGTATTTTGGTCTGTCTTGGTAAGCAATTTCGAACATTGTATGAATATGATAAATGTTTCCTTTTAGCAATTGCAATTGTTTTGTCGAAAAGTCTTCATATTATTTAGGAACTATTGATTTTATTCTGGAATTGTTACAGTTTTCGCCGCAAAGGCCGCAGCGTTTCCGAAAGGAATCGCGTTTTCTTTGGTTGGGAAAACTTCGACGCACTTCTCTTGGTGTACATTAATGACTTGTCATGTTGTAATATCAAAATTAAGTTGCAAATAGAGTGAAAGTGATTATCAATGCAATTTGGTAAAAAATATTCGTGTAAATATATATGTTATACATTTTGCGAAGAAAAAGTCAAAAGACGCGTTAATAACTTGGCACTCATTATTATTTATGTGTATTATAATATATATTTGTTATTTATATAATAACTGAAAATTATTATAACATTCATACACATAATATATACTTTTAATTAGATAATAATTTTTGAAACAAACTTTTAAAATGCTATGTGTACAAGAAAGTAAAATACTTTTAAAATGCTATGTGTACAAGAAAGTAAAATACTGTCAATTCAACATATTTATATTATTATATCACATAAAATTGCATAACGTAAAAAACATTTACAAAATTATTTGTTAACAAAATTGTTTAACAACGAGCTCACAATCAATTCCAGCTAGCTTCGTGGAATACATATTCGAATATCTATATCCTAAATATTTCCATCAATAATCAACAATAATGATAGCCTCTCTCCATCAATCGGAGCAGAGAACAAAGATTTTTTATGCTATCTCATACTTAACGTGGCCGGAAAAACGTAAAAGTCGTGCCTTTCTTAACGGTTAACCATCAACGGTTGCCCGGCGCAGCTGTTATCCTATTATCGTTTGACATAGGTACTTTTGGCATCGACGATGAATCTCCGAAGAGTCGAAAGAGGAAATAAAATATCTTTCCCGACTATACGCGAGTATTCCTTCGTGATCCGATACGATCGGCATAGAGGCTAGAGAAAACAAGAGAGAAAGAGAACGAGAGAAACTTTGGACATAACTCAGCCTCGTTATCTGACTCGCAAATAAGGCAGCGGAAAAGTTCGCGACATCAATCTGGGCTTTTGCCCGGAGATTCGAAGTTGAAACAATGCTTAAGTCACCCCTAACATATGAGCCCCATGGGAAGTGGCGAGCGGTTGCTATTGCTGCTGCTGCTGCTGCTGCAATTGCGTTGCTCTGCATGGCCGATTCGATCTCGTCCGATACTTGGTCTTGGTCCGGCAAGACCCTCCGAGGGTCATCTTGTGTACCTTCCGTCGTCCTCGGTGAGCATTAAACGCGAGACACTAAACTTTATTACCATCTCTGTAGTTTCGGGTTTCTTGTGACAGCGGCTGCTGAGGATATCTTGAATATCGGCCGAAAGTTTCAAGTCGATACATGCGTGAACAAAAGTCCGGAAAAAAACATCGCGATATATTTTTTTAGTCCGTAAGTTTCTACACACACACACACGCACACAAGTTTCTCTTCTGATTTTTTTCAATTGTATTGTATTTTGTCCCTTTTTGCTATTTATATTAGCAGTTATAACATAAGTCGCACAAACTTGATTAATTATAATCTAAAGAGCACCACAAATATATCGCCATAGTTGACGAATATATGTTTCGATATCTATCTACTTATCTATTTATCTATTTTATTTATCGTCTAGCCAGTCGAGCATGGGGAAGACGCCCTAGTTATCTCGATATATGAATGTTTCAGATATATGAATCTAATTTACAATAAATGAAAAATAAAAACAGAAGTGTTTTTTCAAACTTATATATATTTAAGTTAATTTGAACTTTTTAATATTCTTCCCGCACATTCTCTCTTTTTCTCTCTAATTCATATCGGAAAATCTATTCAAAGAGACGGAATGATAAAATACTCAATTGCGAACTGACATGTAACATACGGCGTAGAAGAAATGGTTGATTTTATACAATTTATCATCAGTGTTTGTGAAATATTATTACCTATAGACATATATTTTGAGACGCGAAACATCGTGATATGGTTTTATTAATCAAAACACATATCTAAATTCTCGTTCGCCGCTTATTTCGCTTATAATCATGTCGCCGAAGCGTTGTATATATATTTTTTAGAATAGAGCAAAGCAATTTGAATACTTACTTAAGAACACTTTTAATATTGACTGCCAAGAAAGTTTAAAAACCAAATTAAAAAGTACAAAAAATATATTATTTCTGCATATACTTCGGCAATATTTAAATAAATCACATCTATAACACTATAAAGAAATTTGAGAGTATCTAAATTATTTTACTGGAATTAATCAAACGTACAAATATGGAGCGTTGTTTAGATAAAGGATAATGTGAATAAATGAAAATAATAAAATCAAACTGTTGATATTTTAATAGTTTAAATATAGTCTCGCGTTCTGCGCACATTGCTTCGCTGTATCCTATAATTAGATAATAATCATTTATTTACACAAACCAAACTTTAAGTTCGTCAATCATCAATCATGACAAAGCAAGCCGTCTTATAATATACGAATAATATATTATAATACATTGTATCCATACGCGGTAACGATTTGTTCTGCGATCGATCGAAATTTCGATAACTCAGCGATACTTTTTAATAGTTCGAAAATTATTCGATTATACACACACGAATATTCGATTTGCCGCGTGAAAGTCACGTGCCACTGATCCGTACTGATCAGCATGGCAAGGCTGAACGAAAAACGAAAGATGAAGGATGAGAGCGACGCGACTGATTCCACGAATCGCCCTTCGCGCGCGACTCAATCGATATATCGGCGCTTACTTGGTTTGTCATTTGGCATCGTACGATGCTTGCGCATTGATACCGTTTAAATTATTCATAGGGTTCAGGACGTTATGGGCGCTCGAGCTGGCTGGCGCTGGATATCCGTTGTGGTTATGAGCCGTCTCCCCGTTTGCCTGACGTTGAGGACCACCCGCAGCTACGTTCTGCAAGATAAAAGAAGACGTGTGAAGATTGTATCAGCTAGTGTGCGCGTGGTGTCGTTTCGATCGGTCGGTTTTCTCTTTCAATTTGGTCCGATCAACGATCTCGACTTAACGAAAAATTTATGTGATCGGTAGCACACCTCCTTTATGAAGTGCGTCGTACACAAATATGTTTGCCGTAAAACAGCAACAAATGCGATCAAAGCAGTATTATTCGTATATTTCTCTATCAATCTATACAAAAATACACGTTTATTTTCCTTTTAGTCTTTTTTTTTTAAACAACATTTTGTCCAACAACTAATTTTTAAATTATGAGTTATATCAATGCGAGTGATACCGTACCACTGTAGGTGAATCACACTGACCGCCTTAGTTAACAAATTCTGGTTAGTGACTCGTGTCCTTGTCTAGATTATAACTCTAGCTGTAACATAGATTGAGAAAGAAAATTTTAATTAACCATGGTTATTGTCGCTGATCAATGTTACTGCAAATGCTCGTAATTACGGTCTGTAAAGCAAAAACAGACGCGCGGTCGACTTTCTCTCTTAATCTCGGCGCGATCGATGATTATTAGTAATTGAAAATATATATACATATATATTATTATACATGAATATATTTAAAGTTTATTTATTTATTAAAAAAACATACGCGTACACGACTAAAGTACATTTAAAGTTTTATTATCTAAAGAAAATCTTACAAGAAGATTTAGATATAAGATATCACACATCAAGCAAAAATCAAAGGTGAAGTTTAATCAATAGCATATCCTGTGCAATTCATTCATTTCATTTGGAATTAATTGCCAGAATTATTAATTATCAAAAATGTGATTTGTTAAATGAGTCATGTCACTGGTTCTGATACATGGGCTATAAGTAAAACTTGTAGACATTTACGAAAAAAAATTGATTTTAATATTTTATATAATGATTCCGTATAGCATTTAACTTATTATGAATATTCTTAAGCTCTTAAACAAAGACATATGCGAAATGAGAATGACATAAATGAATTATTATTCTTTATACTCTCAAGATTAACGAGCGATTAAACGTATATATTAGAAGACCTATGAGACAGTCAATTTGTAATTCTGAAGAATTTAATCCGGTTAGAGAACAGCTTATTTATATTCTGTGATTTAAATCGGCCAATCGTTTGGTTCAATCAGCTTCGTTAAACTCAATTTTAACAATTATTCACGACGCGGCATGTAAAACCCACACGGAGTCACACCCTTTAGATTAAGGGGTTGACAATGCTAACGAATTCACGAATTCCTCTTTCCCTCGTCTTTTCTCTAACGTGCCATCTAAGATTCCACTTCAAAAACAAAAGACTCAAGGAATAAACTTGTATCTCAATGCTCGAGTAAAATAGAAGGGAACGGCTCAACTCAACTTGATTCTCTCTTTCTCTTTTGTCCTTGTAACCGATTCTTTATCCATCTTTGTCTTCGTTTGGAAGCCATATTTACGTGCCAGTGATGCTTAGAGCATCTCGTAGGAGAAGTTGAAAATGTATTGGGCCTACGTAAGTACCATCGGAAACTTCGAACTTTGTTCCCTTTTCTTCTCTCATCCTACCGATCCACTTCGTCTTTCGAATTTCGTCGCCGTCTCATCTTTTCTCGCGAATACGCGTGCCTCTCTTTTCCTTCCTCTCTCGCTGTCTTTCTCTTCAGTTTCTCTTAGTTTCTGCAGTAAAGGTGTTAAATTATACAGGCTTAAAATTCGGCAGACCGTGGCTCAGCCTCTCGCGACGAGATCCTTTCACGCCACAATTTCAGTCCGTAAGTTGATCATACTAACTTTCGCACAGCGTCAAATTAAGCTTCCGTTTTCAGCAATTACCGCGCGTACGTCCTTGGAACGTCTTGAAATATGTAACAAATTGTCGTTAATTTAAAATGCAATCTGTTTTTTATATTTCAACAAATATAAAAATGGAAAACATGTTGCAACTTTTTTTACGTGTCATTTTATTTAAGTTTTGTTTGCTTACTAAATGCAAAGGCGGAATAAGGACGAAAATGCAGATTTTTCACGAGGCCCCGTGAAAGATGTTATCTTCAGGGGTGTCTTAATAAAGCATTTTTCTTATTCTAAAACGTGAAAAAACGCAGCCGCGGTTGCACGGAGTAATTAACTCGTAAATAATTACGATAAAAATGACAAAGAGCTGCTAGAGAAATGTTTTATCATCTGTCTCCATGGCAGGAGTAACTTTTTTCTTAAGAAGGATCCTTAAATCTCGTCGCCGTGAGAACCCTTTCTTCTATAACCACCAGAATTTCTGTCTCTCTCGCACTTTGCGTTTTCTCTCAATGTACGAATATATCGAATGGTCTCTCTCTCTCACACACACACACACACACTCTCTCTCTCTCTCTCTCTCTCTCTCTCTCTATCTCTCTCTATCTATATCTATCTTTCTCTCTGTCCTCGTTCTTCTATCTCAAAAGGTCCCTTTCGTAATTAAGAAATCTCCGTGGAAGGCTCGAGAGCGCCGTTGAACGCTACTGTGGGTTAAATTAAGTCTATGACTTATTCAAGTTTTATCTACAATTGCCAGAGAAGGAATTACCGTGCTATGGATTTACTGCCGAAGTCGTAATCAAACGGCACGCGCTTTGCGGGATCTGGTGTTCGGATACATAGATAGACTTTTATGTACGCACATACAAAATGTCTGAGATTCTCATCAAAGTCAGACACATCTTCTCGATGTATAATTGTTCGAAATTATGTTAAGCGTTAGAAGATAAGTTTAGCGATATATAGTACTATTATATCATTCTCTGAAATTATATTACAGACGTAGTGATGAGTTTTCGAGTGCGAATGATAAGCGTACAGGTTTTTCGCGTTTATACTCGCTCTTTACTTACCTACGCGCGCTATAATCTTCTCAGTTTTTCCCAACACTCGAGAAAACTTTGCTCGCGAGAATAAGACATTAATCGTGACTCGGCGCGAGGGTGGCGAAGCGGGGCCGGGTAGTTTGTAACTGACGGTAAATGCGTAGCATAGCCATCGCGAGGGCTTAGAAAGAGAATCGCGTGTCATTTGTCCGTTGATCTCCCGCAGATGGGAATCGGCCAGGTGCGCGGCTCGTTTCTCCGCGGCGCGATCTTTTCTTACGCGCAAAAATTAGCGCCACCCACTGAGCGCGCTTAGGTCGAAGGCGGGTCCCGACACGAGATGAGAATTAAGCAAGACGTCGTTAATCGCTCCGAGATCGTTCAAGAGTAGAAGTTACTGTCTAATGATTCAGCGCGGCCGTTTTCTGATTTGATTCTTTGTCGCAAGGAGAAAAGAAATTTATTAACATCATGTGTGAACTAAAAATATATTGTAAACATTAAAAGATTTTTATTGATTGGTTTGAACTAAAACTTCTCGATCAATTTGATTTAAATTAGCGCACATTTTATTTAAATTCCTTTACATTGCATGTTCAAAGATAAATTTCTTTTATTTCACGCGTTTATACGGTTTTTTTGTTGTTTATTGTATTTTTAAAAACCAAGTATGTTATGATTATATTGAAAGTTGCTCCATTTCAATGCCAAAGCAAACTTAAATTCTTGTGACGGGTCCATCACCACGCCCCTCGGTAATAATCGTTAGAAAAGTAAGCTCCGGCCACGTAGCACATAGCTCTCTCTCTCTCTCTCTCTCTCTCTCTCTCTCTCTCTCTCTCTCTCTCTCTCTCTCTCTCTCTCTCTCTCTCTCTCTCTCTCTCTCGCTCTCTCTCTCCGAGTTGTTTCCCAACTAAACTCATAATCTCGCATAAGCTCGCAAGCCGGGCTTTCCCATGCGAGCTTTCTCGGCGCGCGCGTTGTATAAGGGGCCGCGCGGAGGCTTACGTGAAATTCAGCCAAGCACGGTGCACCTAATAATGCGCTCGTTAACAAGAACGACGTGTACACGCGCGTGCGAGAGCTCGTGTATACACTGCCTTTCTCTCTCTCTCTTTTTCTCTCTCTCTCTATCTCTCTTCTTGTCACGACATCGGTGGCTTGCGCCTAACATTTGACCAAGAAGTAATCTAATCGGTTGATCGTTCGACGATCGATCAGACCAGTGAGAAACTTCGTCAGATCAAAAAATATTGTTCCCTCTTCTTTTCTGATATTTTAAAGTCATATAAGTTTTGTGCACCTATTTTAATTTTTTTCAAGTTTAATATATAAAAATAAACACAATTTTAATTAAATTACGAGCATGACGTTCATTGTGCGCAATTTTATGACATTCTCTGATGTAATTCTAAACAGATCGTATTCGCGTATAGAGTATCTACAATGAAGGATTAATGATGGACTAATGGCTTTGTTCAGTACGGGAATATGCCTGTGGCTCTGTATAGTACTGCATTTGATGATGCACGTCCATTTCGCTAAACGCTACATTTCGAGGGATTAACCGTGCGCTACATTAATTATTATTAATGGTATCATATCCTATTCTGACACATTCTATTCGGATATTCTAATGCACACGTCATATCGATATTCCTAACTGTTTCATTTATATCGAAACAACTATTTTATATCAGTCACACGAATGATCTATACAATATGTAATAAGAATTGAGAAAGTATGCACGAAACAGAATACTTTAAGTAGATTTAAATGTATGATATTAACTCATACGTTATTACGTGTAAGTACACATATTAATCCTTTGTGGCGTTAAAACTGACGACCAGTTAGTCAAAAGGGGAAGGGGTCTGTAAGACCCACGCGACATTAAGATCGAATATCTCCGCAAAAAATCAATTTTTTCAATTTTTTTGTTTTTTTAATCGAAAGTTCGAACACTTTTACGTCGATAAAAAACAAATTGAAAAAATCTCTAGTATTTTCGAAGATATAAGCGTTAAAAAAAAAATTAATTTTCTCTAGAAACGCCGATGCGCAATTTCTGAGTGAGTCTGGAAGACCACGTCTGACCACGAAGAGTTTATGATAGCTCGATTAACATTTATTTTAGTAACAGCATATATTAATACTAATATTTTTCTTAAAAGAACTATATAAACATGGGATCTCTCTAAATCTATTTCTTTTTCTTTATGAATTTGATTTGATACCTACGTTTTTGTTATGTACGCTTTTATTAATTTCGGAATAAATAAAGATTAAACATTCGGGTCCAAAGTATATAAAAGTTGACGTTAAATCAAGAGTTTAATTTTGTTAAAATTAGTTCGCGTTCAACAAACTTTCAAGAATCTAATCGCTTAGAAGCAATATAGAGGACGTTGTAATGCCTCATTCCCCGTACAAATCTCGTACTGCGCATTGATCCTCTTAAATTCCCATGTACCTTCCGTCTTGGCATTAGCATATTATCTCACCTCCGCGGCCTCCCTTTGCCCCTCCTTGCTTCAACCCCCTTCTGGCACCTCTCCCTCTGATTCGCAAAAGACTTTGCAGACATTCAAGAGTTTGTTTTAAAACTCAGATAATCGTTCCAAACTCTCCTCGCGTCTTTTTCTATCTCGTTCTCGGTCTTATTCCGTGTCTATATCTTTCCCACTACGTTTCCTCTCTCATCTCCCCTCTCCATGTCCTGCTAAGTCCCGAGGGGAAAATTAGACCGAAATAAAAGTTCTCGCCAATTTTTAAGCGCGTTACACTTGTCTCTAAGGAGGATGAGATTGCCGCGCGACTCCTCGATCGAAACTCCTCATCTGGAAATGGAGCTTCACGAGTATTTTCTTTCATTGTCACTATTTGCAGAGCAACGATATTGTTCTTTAATCTACTTTCTTATGAGAATGTAAAAGTACATTGTGTTTTTTTATTTTAAAATTACAAAATTATTAATTATGCAAATCTAAGATAAGTTAAAACAGAAAAAAACAAGAATTTCATGTTGATATTTGATTTGAAAATGTAATCGATGTCAAAGCAATTCTCATAATAGCATTCTAAAATGTATGATAAAGTTTTAATAGCTACATTACTTATAGTTGATATTTAATAACTATATAATAGTTGATATCAGAAACGATTCGTCATTTCTTTGTCAAGACGAGACTCGATTGTCGATGCTGACGGCTCTGAAGGCGATTCAGTCTCGCCGCTTCTCTTCACTCACTCATCCTCTCTCTCGATTTACCCCGGATCAGGCATACTCGAGTTATTCGTAAGCAACACTCCCCAGCATTATTCGCCAGAAGCGTGGAAGATCCTTATTCGGCTGAGAAAGATTGGGACAGCTGTCTGTTCTCAGGCAATCAGAAAAACTACCATCGTCGCCTCCCTTCCAACTTTCGCTCGCGCTACTTCGGGCCACTCCCCGACGAGCCACAGCTTAAGAAGAGAACAAGGGTGGCAGCTACCTCCGGAACGAGCACCCTCTTCGCGGTTTTTAAGAATCTTAACGCCTTCTCTCTCTCTTTTTCTCTTTCATACTTTATAGATGCTCTCAATTTCGTCTTTACGCTTTATCACATTTTTTATTTTTTACTTTTTTAAGTACTACTGATTTTGATTATGCGTATTGTTTAGTCTATTAGTTGATGTGATTCTATCAATTTAGTTTGATGCATTTGCAGTATATTTTAGTATATTTGCGATGTTATTTATAGATATATGAGAAACACAAACCTGTATGAAGTATAGTAAGTATGTAATTTCTCTTATTTAGATGAAAAATGTCAATCTTTTGGTTAGGTAAACGGAACAGTAGGCATCTTGAGTGTTCACCGCGATCAACGGTATTTACGCTCCAGGAACGAGATGTCAAGAGGGATCCATCAGGCTTAGCGTAATAGATGCGCAGACGACATTAGCATGCCACGCCGATTATTGGCATTAGTCTGCCATCCCGTTATTTCGCACACCGGTCATTTATAACCCGTAAACCCCTCCAAGCGAATCGATATTGCGTGTGAAAGCCGTTGGATCCGCGCAATATCGCAGAATATACGAACGTGCCAATTTTTCTCGGTTGTTGACGGCAGCAGAAATTTGCAATGAAAAAAAAAAAGGAAGAAAAAAAACAAACAAATTTTATTTCCCCGCGCGTTTTGGCCAATAAAAATATCCCACAGTAATTAAAGCGGCACGCGTCGCGCTTGAAGACGAGAGTTCGCGGCGAGTTGACAACTTTTAAAGACCAAGACATCACCTCGACCTTCGTCGAGGGTGATTCACACGCGCTCCGTGGGTGTCCCTGAAAAAATGTTTACACGGTATATTTTCACTCACGCGAACCGATATTTCTTTAAACATTATAACCAGCTTCCACACGCACGCACGAGAACGAAGGAGCTTGCGACGTTTACATGGCGCAGGAATAGAGTCGCAAAGGGTTACCAACCCCCTGAATTACACGCAGCTCGCCGGCGCGGCGCGATGGTTAAAGAAGGAGTGAATTTGCATATTATAAGTAGTACACGTTACCAAGCCTCGATATCATCGGGCCGGGGAACCTCGTTATTCTGTATATGCGTACAATTCGAGCGTGTGGCAGGCATCTAGTACGATCTCTAACAACGTCGCCTCTCTGCGACGACGTTTCCAAGTTTTGAACTTTCGCGACTCAACCATAACGATCGACCATTTTATAACGGTCTTTTAACGATCTTTTAATAATGGAAATAATGACAAGCGACGTTCTTAGTTACAGCGATCGCGACAGTCTGGTTTAACAACTCAATCGTTTCGAGAGAAACTTGTTTCTAAATTTTTATTTACAATCAATCTTTATCATTAAATAAATCTCAATTTTTCTAATTTTTCTATGAAAGATTTCATAATTAGTTATTTTTTCTTGTAAAGTAATTAATTGTTTGAATTATTAAGCTTAAATTATCGCGAAGTAGAATGCATGATCGTTGCTATATAGAAAGACGGCGCGGAATCCTTGCAAGACGGTGTCCGGATTAAATGGATAGGCTCTCCTAGGGTCAAGTAGGACGTGGTCCTTCGTGCGGCAGGAGCTTAAGATATTGTTTTGAAGCAAGACTGTTGCCTTAGGATAATCAAGAAGACTTAATCCCAACAAGCTTAACGCCGATGAGTTCATAATTCTGGATGTACTTTCTCGTGAAAATCGTCTCTCTTCCTCGCTTTTACAATTTGTTCTTTATCATCATTATTTTATACTCGGTCCGTTTACTTCCATTTATTCTATTTATTTTGTTCAATATAGTAAGTTGAATCATTTTTCTTCACTTTTCGAAAAAATAAATCTGATTTATCACCACATTTGTGTAATTATTTAATGTTCCTTAAGGAATTTTTATTGTGATCAGTTTAGTCTTAGTTTAATTTGTGTATAATTCTTAGATTACAATTTCTTACAGCAATTCGCTACGCAATAAGTTTTTGTCATCGTAATTTCAAAACGAAATGACAAAAAAAGCCTGTCGATCTTTCCGAGTAAAAGAATTTCTTCGCACGTCTTGTCTTCGATGGAAAGTGTCGCATGCTTTAACGGGCAAATCGTTAAGGCATGCGACGAGGCTTGCTTAACGGGCGAGCTTAATTAATAAGGACACGCGATATCCTAACTCGTAAGACGATGGTAGGATGGTAAAGCATGCTGAAGCCCTCGGGAGTCCTTTGTTGTCGAGAGGGTCAGAACGGGCGACCTGCCACTTTAACCCGCCTTAAGGGGTTGCGCCTTGAGGAGTTTGAAACCTTACGAGTCTGAAACCTGATGGCCAGGGTCCAGAGAGATTTTCCACGATGAGCTGTATTTTGCACAAAGTTCTCGCAACGCAACTCGATCGATCGACTCAAGCGGACTACATATGCGACAAGATTTGTTGATCTTAATAAAAAACAATGTTTTTTACCTGCGGTTGAAGATGAGTCACTTGTCTCTTGATGTGCGCCAAGGTCGCGCTAGGCGGAGGATGCAGAGCCATGTTGGCAAAAACAAGCCTCTCTTCGTAGTCGTATTCACACAGTATCTTATTGTCGCATAGATAAAATCTGTCGCCCACGCAAAATCTGCAAAATAAAAAATCAATGCCGTCAAATTGAAGCGCGCGCTATAATGTTTTTGTAGAAAACTTTTACTTTAATATTTAAAACTATGTGCGTACAGATAATATAGATAATATAGAGAATCAATAGTCTAAACAATAACGATCGTTAAAATCGCAGATTCGCTGCTTATAAGCGGGGCAGATGGACGGGAAGCAATTTCGCTTACGAGAGTTGTACGAAGTAGGCAGAGCGGTAAATAGCGTGCTAATTCCTTTTAAGACCACTTTCCGTTCTGCTCCGCCGAGGAAATTGCTAGAAAATAAAAACAAGCGGCGAAATATTCGCTCTCGCCTCCATCTCCTTCGGCTTCTGCCGACTTTTAAATGTAAATTTTCAGTCGATTCGTAAGCATCGCGCTCGAATTACCGCGATTGGAAATCTCCGCAATTTTCTTCTTCTTCTTCTCTCTCTTACTGTATTACTGCCTATAATTCTCTTGCTATATTCTTTTCTTATATACGTATATCGCGCGATATCTTTGAGTTTTCTTTTTGTTTATGGTAATAAGAATTAGAATATTAAGTGACGCATTGTGTATCAGAATTACAGGAGTAAATTGATACGTGTCTGTTCTTTTTTTGATGAGTAATATCAGGAACGGCGCGACGAAGTGTATTTTAAAATTCAGCGTATAAAAAGTGCCGGGATTTTGAAGTAATCCAACACGATATACATACCGCCGCTGCACGCGGATTTCGAGATGGCGGCGAGGCGCCGAACGTGCTCGGCTTGCGATATCAGAGAAATAAGGTTGCCACCGGGAAGGTTATACGCATCGACCAACTGTCGCCCCCGCGCGCGGCGGGGCCTTTAAAATCAAAGATTTCACATTTTTCGTTTTTATTGCCGGTTTAAAAGTCAATTTTTTCTCTACCGCGTTCTTTCGAGCTAGGCGGAGAAGCGTCCGCATAAAAGGGACGGTTACGCCGGAAATGCTAAAGAGCCATGAAAACGGGTTCGTCGAGGGCGGTCGGCGTTTCTACAATAGATCGGAGATCCGCGAGGGACACGAAAATCGTTTCGTCGGGATCCATGGGGCTTGAAAATTCCTGTCAGGCGCCGGGAACATCACTCTCCGCAAGTTATACGTAGCGCGGGTATATCGATCGCGATATGACGGGCGTGTTCGCGCGATTTGTCTTGCGGAAGAGCTCGCAAAACTTCAAATTCTTTGAACATGTCAAATCCCTCAGATATTACTAATATGTACAACATAGATCCGAGAAGAATCGATCTTTGTTTTCTCATTTTTCTCGAGTTCGTTTTATCACGCAGTTTTAATTTTTTTATTTAATTTTGCATTTTTATAATTTATCTGTAATTCTGCATTGTTTTTTTTGCTCTTTGTAACATTTAATAGCACAAATAAAATATGTATAATAAAATTATATATATATATATATATATATATATATATATATATGAATTGTATGTTTAACATTTCCTGTATCTGTAACATTATCTATATCTTAAGAGAAAATGTTCAAATACTCTTAATTAAATGATATATTGACAAATATCAAGAAACAAAATATACTACTCGATTTACCGATAAAAGAGGCAGCTATTGTTTTTGAAGAAATTGCCGATCAGCGGTGAAAATTCTGCGATAATATAAATGCCGAAATGAAACACGCACCGTCGTCTCACCGTTTCGTACTTCGCCGGTGAATAATAAAAGCATTTTTTGGCAACAGTAGACGAGCTTGTACATTGGCTACATACGGCTATTGCGTATTCAACGAATGTGCTGTCCCGCGCTGGAATCCTGTTTGGATTTTATGTCGGGATTTCTTTGCCGAGTGGTTTATACCGGCGCTTATGTAAATGCGCAGACGTGATTTTTTTCAGCACCTACTCTCGAGCCACCTGAACGAGCGCGCGTCGCATTCGTAGCATTCGAAACGAGCCGAGTCGTCGTCTTCTTCTTCCGAAAAGATCATGAAATCGCAATGAGATTCTACGAATTACGAGATCGTATCCTGCGGAATCTGCATTTTTGTTTACAGCGGACTCAGCGATGTGTTTTCAATATGTCGATAAGTAGCTCGGGGTGAGAAATCAGAATGCTAAGTTATATAAAATTGAGTATCTGATATATCTTCTTATATTTTTTTCTATACATTATTATTTAAAAAAGACGTTTACCTTTATACGTTTATATACACCCACACAGAGAAAAAACTCCATTAGATGTCTATTAGACGTCAATAGCTCCATGAGATATCTAATAGATGTCTAACGGAGATTTTGTTCTATGCGGAAATGACCTATATACAAGATGTCCACAAAGTCTGGAAACACCCTTATATTTTGAAAACGGTTGGAAATTATGAAAAATCGCGAAATATGTGTTTAATCGTTTCGAGGGGCTACTCTTTTAAGGGGATTGCGGATGTTGCCCCCGAGGGGACTCTCTAGGAGGCCCTCCAGAAGACTCCTCTCAAAATTTTTAAATCTCCTATTGTAGTACATCATTTGAAAGGACATAAGAAAAGAAACGTTTTGGTTCAAATCAGAAGTTGATACATTGAGCCGTTTAGGAGTTTTTCAAAGTCAAAAGTCCGAAAAAAAGTCAAGTCTCAAAAAATCGTAAAAATCTTACTAAAAGCAAACTTTATTAGGACTGAGAGATAACTTACCTATTAAAGTAGCTGTTCAAAAAATGAGCACCGTTCACTTCTTAACAATAAAATAATTGATCACGAAACTGTAATTCTTATTCCAATTCAGTTTCCATTGCGATAGTAGTTATTCCGTTACAATTTCACATTGGTAATAAGATATTCAATAGATCATGTATTCTGCGATGCTTAATCATGCGTAATCCATGTGATTCGAAGCGCGCTTGAAGTCGCGTAGAATCCACAATAGTTACAATAAGATTAGTATTAAGCGATTATAGTAATAAGCGATACGACTTAGTTTTCGGCTGCGTTCATTATGGATTGTGATCGATTCGCACGTTCTGCTGAAGATAAAATAGAAATTATTTTTCTTTACAAAGAGTGTGGTCGCAATTACCGTGCAACAATGCGACGCTTTAATGAAATTAATCCAGAACGTCCAAAAAATTGCGCTTACGTTTACAAGCTTGTAACAAAATTTCGAGAAACACAAACTGTTAAAAGACCGGTCACGCTCTGGAAGGCCAAAAATAGACAATGTCACAGAATTGGAAATAATAGGCCGTCGTGGCCCAATTGAATGGCCAGAGCGCGCTCACCTGATCTGGCTCCCAACGATTTTTTTTCTATGGAACTATTTCAAGTCGATAGTGTACAAAACTGCCCCTAATGACGTTGAAGATCTTAAGAAAAGAATTACGGCAGCTTGTGTAGAGACATATCCAATAAAACATTTCAGAATGTAAGACAGGAATTTTATGATCGATTATTTTATTGTCAAGAAGTGAACGGTGCTCATTTTGAACAGCTACTTTAATAGGTAAGTTGTCTCTCAGTCCTAATAAAGTTCGCTTTTAGTAAGATTTTTACGATTTTTTGAGACTTGACTTTTTTCGAACTTTGACTTTGAAAAACTCCTAAACGGCTCAATGTATCAACTTCTGATTTGAACCAAAAGATTTCTTTTCTTATGTCCTTTCAAATGACATACTAGAATAGAGAGAGTTTCATTTAAAAATTTTGAGAGGGATCTTCTGAAGGATTCCTGGAGGGTCCCCTCGGGGTGTGGCAACATCCGCAACCCCTTTAAAAGAGTAGCCCCTCGAAACGATTAAACACGTATTTCGCGATTTTTCATAAGTTCGAACCGTTTCCAAAATATAAGGATGTTTCCAGACTTTGTGAACACCCTGTATAATTAAAAAATAATCTCAGGTGGTTGAGAGATTTTTTTAGATTCTCTCTCTCTCTTTCTCTCACTATAACTAGAAACAAATGTTCTCAACATAACTTTCCCGATTGTTGTGTAACTTTGATTCTATTTCTACCACCATTCAGACAGTTTAATTATTATTTATTGTTAGAGTGTTCAAAAAGATAAATGCAAACGATTACAAATACATACATTGCCTTGCATTGGAGACTCGAAATAACTAGCGATAAATCTATATTTGGTCCCTGACTGGCGACGACATAATTGAGCTTAAAATATCTTTTTGATCGACATATGAATATACGACATCTTGGTCGATAACCGCACGTGCGCGTAAGTATTGGGAAAATTGTAATATGCATATAAATATGCTTCTTTATTACTTAATGAAATCAGAATACTGTCGAGAAATCGAGATGCATCAGTGATTATAAGCAAAAAAATTTAATGTCCGCTATCGTTCACCCTCATTGATTCAACGAACGAATTAATTAGTCAATTACGATGAATGATTTTACAAAAGAAGCTTAATGCTTTTCTACAATATAAAGAAAAATTTAGGATCTTTTTAAAATTCTAAAAATTTTAAAAAGATCCTAAATTTTTTATCGTGCTCAGATTTAATGATAATAATATGATTCACGATAAATAATTGAAAAATGCGAATGTAGAGTGCGGCGAATAAATTATAAGGCATGTGTGTGTGTAGCGAATTAGAGGAAAAATAGAAAGATAAGTTAGATTTAAGTTAGTATTTAAGATAGATGTAAGTTAGCTTATAAAGTATTGAAGATGTTAATTGTTTTCTTTTGTGATTTGTATGTATACAATGCAACCCTGCCGGTAGACAATAAATGTTTTATCTTTCTATCTATAATTCACGATAAATTCACGATAAATTCACATTATGTGAACGATCTATTTATATAAAAATGTTTTATGTACTTATTTTATGTTACAAGTGTCTTATTTCACGAAAAAATAAAAACAATAGGGAATAAAGAGAGACAAACAAAAGAGTGAAAAGAAAGAGAGCGAGATTAAACCTGTGCGCGCGATTGGAACATCCAGTATGAACCACCATAAAAAGCAATGCGCCCTCATAACGGGGCACGATAAGTACCGTGCACGGAGTAAAATCGATCCCGGGGGCAGCTTCGAATCATGCACCATAAAAAAGAACATTACAGGGCGTAGGTGCGACAGGAGGAGAAGTCTCGACGAAGCGACAGAGGAAGTATGGTTCTTTATAATGGTGTCGTGATTTCGCGTCTAGATAGACGCGTTGTATTTGCCGATAAACGCTGTTTATCGCAAACGCTAAACGTTGAGTCCATTAGTATCACCAACCGTTCTCAGTTTCGTAAACGTATTGCTCTCCCGTTCCTCTAAGACCTCCATTGAAAATCGAATAAACGACTTCGAGAAGAACTCCATTCAAAACAAATCTAATTGGATACAAGAAAACTAGCATGACACTGACAATTATATTTAAATGACGAAAGATATAAATGACACAGTCAATCGATATACTATATTTAACAAAGTGAATGATGTCGTCTACGGTGACGTTTATTGATTCTATTATTATATTGTATTAAAAGGACGATAGTTGTCACGTTGAAATTTGCAAAATAGCTTATTTTTAAAAGCCAGTCCAACAAGTCATACAATACATTCCGGAAATCAAAGAACAAATTAGTAACGTCGAAGAGGCCAAACTGTTAAACGTTTCTCTGCGACGCGTTTTCCGTCGCTGCTAAGTCGAGAGAAAGCCTCCGAGATTCGTCGGCAAACAGTGAGAGCTCCGCAACGTGGGAAACCCCAAACGGCAACACTTCGGCGGTAGTCAAGATCGGAGGGAGAGGTTTGTTTGAAGCCGAAGAGGGTCGTGCAGAATGAATTTCGTACTCGATTGTGAAGTCTTCTCTGAGAACAACGAAAGAGAGAGCGAGAGAGAGAGAGAGAACTCTAGATCGAGGTAGATAGGTGTATATAGGTGTGTGTCTGTATATAGACAAGAGGGAGAGAAAGCCAAGAAAACGTCTATACTGCCGGTAGTTGGTGGTGCTCGTACTCAATTTGCATCAAACTATGAAGAGACAAGCACCACCACCACTACCATCATCACCCGCTCACCCCTGCCTGTTTCAGAGGCCTCCACTCTAACACCTGATGGAGCCGCGTCTCCGTCCTCTCGCGCGACGCTCCGCAGCCGAGACTAACGCGTTTAGCAGAGACTCGAACCCCTAATCAGATCTCCCGACAGCAACGGGCTTTCTAAGGTGCCGCTAAGTGTGAAGTTAATGGAGTCAAGACGTCGCGTCCCGAGACGCAAAACTCGAACCGCGACTGACTATCTAATATAGCGGAATCGAGGATATTCTTTATTTATCTCCATGTCGAAGATCGGTAAGCTAAGAATAATGTTGGCATAAAAATATTTCAAAGATTTCACAGCTAATCGCAAGTAAAAAATTATCTACATAAGTATTATATATATATATATTTATAAATTTATATTTGTTTACTTAAAAAGTACATCTACGTGTACTTTTAAATTAATAATTTATATTATATGTATATACATACATATATTTTTTTATTTTTTGAAGTTGTATAGATTTGAACGCAAAAATCTATTAATTAAATTATTATTTTTTTCAAGTAAAAGAATAGATCGAAGAATAGATTGAAGTTCGATTGACATTTTACAATGTTGCATTACTGAATAGTTACTTATATCTTCCGATCCGTCGCGCGTTGCGCACTTTGTTGCTTGATAATGGCTGCTTACCTAGCGCGTTCTCCTGTTAATTAATTCAGACTGTCAGGGTATCGGGGAACCGTGGCGCGCTAATTCGATCAGTAGTGAATTCGCTCGCTTCGGTGGCGAGGGCTCTCGCCGTCAGGCTTCCGGGGAAGTACGAGGAGGAGAGCCTTCGCTTCCACGACGGATTTGCTCCACAGACAGTTGACGTCGCTATCTAAATGTCACTCCAGAGGCGTGTCGGAATGCCACTCGATAACACACAACGCGGGGCGCGCCGTCTCGAATCACGTCTCATTGTCCGACGTGAGATCCGCGATCGCATGCACGAACGATGGACGGATGTCGCTATCGCGAGCGAAGCGACGTTTATACAAGACGCGCCGCGCCGCCCGGCGAGAACACTTTGCGTGTTCATCTTCAACAACAGCAAAATTACGATAACTTGCGTCCCAACGCTACGTATACACACAATGTAAAGAAATTTAACAAAGTTAAAAATTGAATACAGGAACATCAAAATTGATATTATTCTTATTTCAATTGTTATTGAACCATAAAAAAACATTCGCAAGAGAAAGACCACTACCACATCACTGCTATGTTCCGCCGTCAAATAAATGATTATTGACAATATAAATTAAAAAAAAATTTGTATAAAAGATATTATTGGTTATCAAAATCTTTCTAATATTCTTATTTTTTAATAGATTATGTTACAAGATATAATTACTTTTTATACAATTAATTAATGATACAATAAATTAATTATTCACTACTTATAACTACATTAATTGCCAACTTGATAGTAATTATTTTTCAGTACTTATTAATTTATTGATTATTATACTAATTTATTAATTACATATTGCTTAATTTTGCATTATATCAAGTTATAAACCTATATGTTATATTTTTGGTTTCTAAATTAAAATATGTTTTACAACATCAGGAAAAAGTACTAACAAACTTTTTTAAATAAAAATTTCACGATTAATAATTATTATTTCAATTGCTATACAATTATGCAAATTTAATCATAAATATAAATTAATTATACAAAAACAATTGTGAAGTGAGATATCCTACATGGTACTCGCGAATATGTTTCACGCAATGCAGTAAATAGTATTTCTGCAAAAAAAAAACGATTGTTTCGTATATGATCTTTATTTTTTTATTTTTGCGTTATAATCGCAGTTTAGTTTAGCGCAAAAGTGGGCGCGGAAACACGCAGAAATTGTCACCATTAACTATTCCGGTTGAGCGTTCAACTGTAAAGCACTCGCACACGCGCGCGCACGGAAGAAACATTCGTCTTTCTATTAATTTCTGTATGGTGCGAAATTATGCGCGTCGGCCAACCCTAAGCCATATTAATATCGTAGATTACGAAGGAAATTAAGACAGCGATGGGTCGCAGATACCGTGAGACTCGGCGTTGTTCCTTTGTTACTTACGGCGAAAGGGTTGCGCCGAGAAGAGTTAAATCGTGCCGCTTTGTAAGCTTGCACGCTTGAGAATGACGATCAACTCATCCCACAAGTATTGCTTGGCAAAAACACAGCAGGACTTTAATAATAGCATTGTCGCAAATCTCGAATATTAAGAGAGAAATATTAGCGAGGGATGTCTGCTTACTTTTATTACTTAAATCTATAAAATTATCTTTTTTATATAATTGTTAAGAATATATCTTCGAATTGTACAATATTATATACATATATATATATATATATATATATATATATATAGAATCTTTTCAGGAATGGATTTAATTATCTGAATAATTAAATTATTTAGAGAAACATTAACAGTCTAATTAATAAAACGTAAAAAAAACTTGTACAATTAATACTCGTCGCGATATTCACAATCAGTCCGTTTCGGAGCACGTAATCTTTTCGGTCGTCTAACTCTTCTCGGAGAGTGCGGATCTTCTCCTCTCTTCTCAGCCTTATACTTTTAACATTGATTATGTTTTCACTGTTTTGAATTTGTCGGTTGACTCGTCAACCGACAATCGACAAACATCAAGAAGGTGACGAAGGTAAAATATTTGTCATTACGACGGTCGCACAAACTGTTATGAAAATTCTCAGCTGTTAAATTCAAAAATATGCTTCATCAAAATGTACAAGATAATTTCGGCTCCTACATATATATATGTACACACACACACACGTACATATTGTAATAAAAGCGTATCATGTTCTTAAAAAAATAAATAAAAAAAACTTGTTTAATAGTGTTTTTAGTAATTATGTATTTTTTGAATCATTACGTCATATGTCTCTTCACATTATTGATTATTCTTTTAAAGAGAGAGAGAGAGAACCATACATAAAAATAAAAAAAGAGAAGATTTTTAGATTTTTATTGTTACTGTACTTAATGATCACAATGCAAGTTGTGACGTTTGCTATCTTAACGCGTATATTATCACATGTTGTGCCTCATCCTAAAGATTCTACATTTGTTGAACAATACTATATAGTGCGCATTGATAGGATAAAACGGCGGTAAGAACATCGAGCGATTAAGCAATGGCCGGATCTGTCTCGAAGCTTTTTGCCAGAGAATCGATTACCGTCGCTCCCTGCGTAACGACAGAAAAACTTTCAAGACGCGGCGGAATCACATCAAAGATTATTTCCGCCAATAAAACAGAAAGTCGGGGAAACACTTCGCGACTTGCTCTACGTGGCATAACAAGACGAAAGGGGCGATGGTAAAAGTCAGGAGGCGCAAGATTGGGCGGCTAAGTAGTATCTAAGGGGTGGCTCATAGCGAGAAGAAGACCGACAAGCCTGGCAATAAATCTACGGTCGCCCGAAGCGAGTACTTATCGGTTTGCCGAGATCGCCGGCAACGTCACAGATCGCGAGAAAGCCCCGGCAGATCTCGTCTTCTTCAAATTGACATCACAGTTCAGAACAAGATCGAGATCTGACATAACGAGCAGCAACGACAACGTTCTGTTGAATATCTATGTGGGGAGTATCAGTGCGAAATTGAACGGGGGAGAGAAATGTAATTTCGGATAAGTGTTGCTCTTCTTCGAACAAACATTCTTCGAATATTGGCGTTAAGAATGTTACACTAACTGCACATACATAGGTACAAATAAAACTCATTGCAGTTTCTTTGATTCAAAAGTCAACCTATATTTGACATAACATTTTCCTTTATTCTAACAATTTAAAACATATGTAGATATATATATATAAGTACTTGAATCTGGAAAAATATATTTGGATACGTACAATAAAATGAAAATTCTACGATAAGATTGATATTAAAATTTTACGATAGAATTAAAATTCATGTTTTTTGACTTTATTTTTTTGTCATACATTTTTACTGTCCGTTAGTGGAAAGAAAAGCCAATTGTTTTAATGTAATTTCTTCAAATGATAAATTATGATTTTTAAACGTTGTTTTTATATTAATAGAAATGGTTGAAAAATTTTATCGAGACCATAAAACAAATTATTCACTTTTATCATTCGTTAATTATAATTGTAATTGTGATTTTGTAATTTTTATATGTAATCTTTATACGTATAGTAATTACGATAAATAATCAAATTTAGAAATTAGAGAACATACTTGATTTTTATAAATAAATGTTGTAATTGCCCGACGGCAGCAATTAAAGTAAAGCATATAATGATTGGCACTCTAAAGTTTTGTTCAATTTTTCTTCTTTAAGAATACCAACTAAAGAACTGTAAAATAATGTTGCCATAAAACATCCAAATTAATCTTATTACGATATGAAGTGAAAAGGAACTAGATAGATAAAAATGTTACAACTAAAAAAAACTCAACAAGTGCTAATTATTAGAAAGGTGCTAAACTATACAGTTTGGATTATACTATATAAGTAGTACATAAGTTTTCCTAGCGTTACGTGTAGCTTTTGGAGTAACACAGCCGCGAACTTCAGCCTTAGCGCGTAGTCGAGTCAGATGAAGTTACCAACACGCGTTCGTATAGTCCTGACCGGCGGGCATTGTCAAGGTTTTGCGTATGGCAAGTTTACCGACCTCGTGATTTCACTTCAGGCGAATTTGCCCGGATTATCGTCGAGATGCACTCGAGAGAGAACTTGATCCGTGGTCTGTAGAAAGACTCGTTAATATCGATCTTGTTATATTATTCCCGGCTTGTGGCATATCGTCAGACCAAGTTTCGATCTGATATCATAATTTTTATCATATTTGTTTTAGATAATTTTTACTCAACAGTAATTAAAAGTAAAAAGATTCTCGATTATTTTTCAGGTTTTTGTGTGGTATTGAAACAATGTTGAAATTTTATAAGAAAAACTGTAAAATTTATAAAAGCTTATGTTTAATAATACTTTTATTAAACTTGTTTCTCACTGAAATCTAATTAAGTTCTTCAAATAATATACATTCTAAAACACATTTGTTTTTACATTAAATAAGAAAAAAAAACGATGTCGCACTCTCCGAGAAGAAATGTACGTAACAATACTTTAAATTCGCAGCCTGTTTGTAAAATGTGTCGTTAATCAATTTTATCCTATGTGAGTACACGCGCTGATTATCGCCACAATAAACGTTTTTGTTTCATTTCGAATCAGGTTTAACGTCCGCGTTGGATGATGGCCGAACGTGCCACGAATTTTGTAATAATTTGGTATGGTGTGTTGTCAACGATCTTGGTTCCACATCAAACGCAAGGGAACACTGAGCGAAATGTATACAGCGAAGTGTACGGGACGTTTAAAAAGCGTTGATTCAATTTTACGCTCAAAAGCGAGCCTCGCTGCCCTCGATCCATAGCCGAGCGCTGTGGATGACAGGGATACCGGCGGTGGTGTTGACGTTCTGTAATTCGACTGGAAAATATCAGAACCGGTTACGTAAACCCGCGAGAAATATTCAATCGTCTCAATCTTGACTGTTTAAAAATTGTTTTTTTCTGTGTACATACTGCATAATGTTTTCCTAATACTTACAATACAACCGCACACAAAATATTCAAAAAATATACTACTGTAGATAATATGTGCAATATTACTATATCAGATAGCATATTGCGAATTAGAAACCAAGAAACTGAATATATGGCAGGCTTAATCAACAAATTGGTCCCTCAAGGGTTCTCAGTCTTCCGGCGCGCGACCGTGAACACGCATAATTCAAAGTTGCACAGACCGCAGTCTAATTATCCAATCTTGTCGGGAAGTTGGTTGCAGAATCTCGTTGAAAACTTTGAATTCCGTTGGCGCTCGCGGGAAACCCGGAAAAAAGAAGCGCTTTCTTAGATCGAGATATATATATATATATATATATATTGATATATTGTTAATTTTACTTGATTGATTCGGAGGCAAATGTTGACGGATTATTTTGTCACACAAGTTGTCGGCGAAGTTTTACCTCGTTCGAAATTTCAACCTAAACAAGCTGATAGTCTCCTTATCCTTTAGCCTCTACCTCCGGCTGACAGTCTTATCTTCCATAGGGCAGCTTGTTTGACTTCCGGCGATGTCTCCTCCTGACCGGACGCACTTGATAACTGAATACGTCGGGGTCGATCTAGGAGAAGAGCGCAAGAGAGACAGCGAACAAAGTGCGATAGAGTAAGCAAGCAAGAAGACGAAAGGCAGTCTTGCTACCAGGCTTAGTCGGCCTAATCCTTTCTATGGGATGGCTTTGCATTAAGTAAAGTCCACTAACTTAGCCGAGGATCCGCTCTACTCTAAAACATCTCGTCACTTTTACTTCTTATTCATGTTCTTTCGATAATATTTTGTCATTAACATTTTAATACATATCTAGTGTCACAATATTCTTGTAACTAAGTATTTTATATGTTCCGAGCGTTTCTAAATTTTGCTAGACTACGCGTGTGACAATAATCCAAAGTTTTAGACGGATGATTTTCTTTACGACCTTACGTTCGCGGCCGAGTCTATCGGATATCAAGAATAAGAAAAAGAAGGAGGTTAATCCTCAGGAGCAAAGTAACAGCCATATTTCTCAATAAACAATAAATCAGCGGGATCGCCTAGCAAGGTATAACGCCCCCTCTTATGGATCTACCTTCTCCTTTATTTCCGTCGCCGTTTCTTCGAAATCAACCCTCTCTTGCTCTATCCTGCACTTTCTTATTCCCTCTTGTTCGTTTATCTTCCTCTCTCTCTCTCTCTCTTCTCGCTTCTCTTTCTGCTGTTCGGCGAGTCTCCAAGCCCCATTAATCTATGGTTATCTACGGCCCGCGCTGGATAAGTGCGTCGGAATGAGCCATTTCACCCTTGGGAGTTCGAATCCACCCTCCACTCTCGTAAGAGAAGGCCATCGGAAGACTGGCCCTTGGGCATCCTCTTTTACCCCTCGCGATGAGCTGTGCAAAATTCGCTTCTTAACGAGACTTCTTAACGACGATGCGAGCTTATGCCGAGCTAAATTGTAAGAATCGAAAACTTGGTCCTTTACGAAATGGCGTGAATTCTCCAGACACGATTTCAAAACTATCAGAAAAGTCGATCGACATGAAAGCACAAGTTGCGAAATTGCCATTACACAATAGGGATCCTAATAAAAATTCAAAAGAAGAGACTTGTAGACACAAAGACATAAAATATGAAAAGACATGATACTTCAAAATTTTCTCTCTTCTCTCGTGTAGACGCAAATTTTGAAATTCTCAAGTCGTATTAAAGACAATATAAAAACAAGTACGCAAAACACGTCGAGCCACCGCGATAAAACTGCGACGAACGCGTAAGATGGTAAAGGCAAACGATCTGGCGTTCCCTCGGCTCTCAGACAACATCCGGTCGTAGTCCGCCGTCACTTCGTTCTCCTGCACGGTGAATAATGCTCGTAGGTTATCTTTTCACCTTCGAGTCTCGTAAGTAAGGCGGAAAGCCCTCCCTTGTCTCCGCCGCGTTCGGCCCGACCTAACGAACTAAAGAACAACTTTACTTTACATGCGTCCCGGCGGCCCGCCTATCCCCTGTCGACGACGATGGGCGCGCTCTTATCGCCGGAAAAGTTAAGTGGAAGAAAATGCGTTGACTGAGAACACCGGGAGAAGAACAGGAGCGCGACTTGGGATGGCGAGCAAAGTTGAAATTAATGTACTGGACGGGTGCTAGAATCTGTGAAGCTTTGCTACGTTCACGCGCGCTGAAAGATGTACATACATTGTACATACTTGAGCGAGCAGAGACTACTTATACTAGCTCCTCAAAAGTTTTTCGGCCGTTCCGATACAGCAAAATCGATTATCGAGATACATGCGTTAGTTCGTTGCGATACGATCTCGAGCAATGCGATTAAAACAAAAGCTTATTACAAAGCTGTTGTTTACGGCTACTCGTTAGTAGTAGTTTCTCTCTCTCTCTCTCTCTCTCTCTCTCTCTCTCTCTCTCTCTCTCTCTCTCTCTCTCTCTCTCTCAGTAAGAGAAAGAGAGAATAAGATTAATAACGTTTGATTTTCTCACGCAAGTGCCAACGAACATAATTGAGGAAGATTTATATCTCCCTACAATCTCTCGCCGCATCGCGGCAACTATGCGCGGCCTAGCAAAGTGCCGTTGGACGTGACAAGTGATATTATAACGTGGCGCGTTTAACTCCCGTTCATGCCGGTAGATACAGGGTGTCTACGGCAGACTTTGCGTAACTCAGAAACCAAATGCGTCAGAGGGGCGGCTTTACTTCGGCTATGATCTGCCAGAGGCAGACTCGCGAACATCACTGCTACGAGAGAATCGTGTTCGGTTATGAAAGATTCTTTTATAAGTACGACATTGTGAAACAATGATTAAATGTAGTAAATTCAAGAGCGCGCGCTTATATAATTTTCTTTAAATTTAACTAACGCATATATTGAATTTGCCACGTTCAGTGTGTTCAGCTAGTTCGATTTTTATATGCATATAACTTCTAACTATATCACCGATAAACATAGGAACAAAGTCTATATAGGAAATAACCTAAAACTGATCTAAGAGTGTGAGAAAAGCAACGTAGCATCACGTTTAATCGTGGCGAAAATAAATTCTTTCTATTGTCGATAAACATCGGCGCATTGTTTCGATGCAGCGTGGATCGTGACGAAGCACTGGGTGGGCAGATTATAAATCGCGAAGGCTGAGTGGGAGGAGGTCGGCTGCCGTTCGATAAATTGGGATTTTATTATCGCTAATAACCATCCAAAATTATTATGCGTTGATATTTATGCCGAGGCTAACCGCCCCCTCGCACCGCTACGTCCCTCACGTGCTCATACAATGACAATTACGCGCGCGCACACGTACACACACACGGGCAAGTGCAAACCGCACCCTACCGCGGGAGGTGGGTGGCGCGATTTTGGTGATCGCATTTTGGCTATTATTTACGCGTCGCGTGCATACGGTTTTCGCCTCTACGGGGCTTACGAATGTTTATCGGCAAAAATTAACGGGCAATTTGTTCGGGCGCATTGTCGACGGTAATTATTATTTTATCGACGGTCACGCGCGCGCGACCGATCTCTTCTCTTTACCCTCCCTCTCTCCCCCTTATTATTTATTAGCTCGTGTTCCGTTCCGTGAACGCACTGAACGCTATTATCGAAAGAGCTCCGCTGGCGTTATGCAGTTTTGTACATTAAAACCAACCGCGATATCGCCGCGATGCGTTTAATTTCGCGATATGTATTATAATGTGGCAGATATGTGTGCGGAATAAGAAATTGAATTACATTAACGATACAGAGAATGTCAAAAATTAATTATTACAGAAATTTGTGTTGTTTATTTATTTCTTTACACACAAAAAAAACGTTTCTTCTCAGAACAATAGAGAGAGAGAGAGAGAGAGAGAGAGAGAGAGAGAGAG